>NC_062194.1:7955078-7975078 GCF_912470025.1 Vespa velutina
TTTAAAATAATAAAATAGATGAAATAAATCGATCGATCGGTTCAATTTTTCAAGATTGATCGTAACCCAGATATAAAATCCTGTATAACCTAATCTGAAAGAGGAGGAAGAAGAAGAGAAAGAAAAAAAGAAGAAAAAAAAGTCAATTGAGAGAAAGAAAAGACGAGACATATTTCCATGAAACGAACGGTACGAGAACGGTAATACGCTTGTCAGGTCACGTGTGTGAGATAGAAAGAGTGAGAAGTGTTGAAAAAAGGGTTATGGGAGTTGAACGGATGGGAAAGGGGAGAGAGACCGGCAAGTAAAGTGTGGGTGGATGCGTTTTAGCTGTGATCTCTTAACCTCCCCCCACTTTCTCTTCCAGCGGACGAAGAAGAAAAGTGAGCAGGCAATGGAACTGCCGATCAGCACGTGCTGCGCAATCGAAGATGCGCATCGTCATGTAAACTCGCCGGCCTCTTATATATTTATATACTCAATATACGTATACATGTGTCATATACGTACGTGTCTATATGTAAATGGTACACACATCGATGCTTTTCCCCTTCCATTTCCTCCCTTCTTTTTAAACTCTCCTATCTCTCTCTTTCTCTCCCCTCTCTCTCTCTCTCTCTCTCTCTTTCTCTCTCTGTCTGTCTGTGTTTTTCTATCTCTCTCTTTCCCTTTCTCTCCCTCACACACAACACATATACACACATACACACACACATACACATACACACACATGCTTTGTTCTATTCCAACGCACAGACTCACCCCGAAGTTTCAGGCTCAAAGCTTCAGTACTCACTCCGACTTCGCGCGAGTCACGTGCATAGGCAAAGAGTATAAAGGAATCTCGTTATAAACTTTCTTGTCTGTTCTTTTTTTTTCCCCTTCTTTTTCTGCTTCGTTTTTGTTTATTTGTTTCGTTTATTTGTTTAAATTATCATCACGACATCTTCCTTATCTCACGTTGTTGTGTTGTTGGGAAAATATTTTTCTTTTTCTTTTTGCTTTTGCAAGAGAAAAGGGAAACGGAAAGTTCGAGAAAATAAATGTGATTCGATTGAAAGAAAAGAGAAAGAGAGAAAGAAAGAGAGAGAAAGGTTAGACGAAAAAGATTATAAAGGGGAAGAAAGATATATCAAGATAATAATAATAATTGACGTGCGAGATGAAATCGCGTTGATCGTGAACATTTATATGATCGATCGTCATCTTAAAATAACGTAAAAAATAATAGTAAAAAAAAAAAAAAAAAAAATAATAATAATAATTTTATTAGATTTTTTCCTTTTTTCTTTTGTTCAATGAGGGATAAATTTTTAAATGCGAAAAATATTTGTTGTTATTTCTAAGAAAGATTAATTTTGTACCGAATGAAACCTGAAATAAACGAAGCCCGATGCACAACAGAAGCTTCGTTGTCGACATCGTTGTCGTCTGACAGAGTACATAAAAGAGTAACGATGTGAGGAAATATATCGTAACATTCTCTTCTATTTGGTGCGATTCCAAGTGAACATTTGACGTCAAAGTTTTATTCTATCTTGATCTCTAACTCTCTCTCTCTCTCTCACTCTCTTCCTCTCTCTTTAATTCTCCGGGGAAAGAGAAAAAGTAAGAGACTATCGTGCGCTTATGATAGAAGGATTCACGAAGTTAAAGCAACGACAACTGTCTTCTTTCTATTTTTATTAAAAGTCTATACATCAAGATGCCGAAGCCAAAGATTCCGAATTCTATATCTAAGATCTCCAAGTTTCTCAAGCAAAAGACAAAGGTAAATCAAGAAAAATGTTAAATCTTCTCTCTTTTTTTTTTTTTTTTTTTTTATAATTATCTTTTTTTTTTGGTTGCACTCACACACCATTTTTTTTTCTTGTTTTATGTAAATATATATCTGCGTATTTTTATCGTTTTTCGATCTTTTATTTCTCGCTCAACGTTAGATTAGAAAATTCAACTGAAATAGAAAATAAAGATAAAACAGGAAGAAATGATCTTACGTTAGTCGAGTAAATATTTTTTCTTTTTACATTTTTTTATTTATTCATTTATTTATTTTTTAATTTAATTTAATTTTATATATATATATATATAAATATATATATATATATATATATATATATATATATATATATATATAATGTTCTATTTCGAATTTTTATTTCTCACTCGAATCGCGAAGTTTTTCAATTAGGGGAAAAAAAAGAAAAAGAAAAGATTAAGCGATCCTAATCGATAGCTATTTTTATATATAGATATCTTCGTATATTTATTATTATTAGTCAATAATTTTTTTTTTATTTAAATGAGAAAATTTTTCAAATATAAAACGAAGATAAAAAACGAAAGAAAAACGTTTCAAAGAATATTTGTCGAAATCGTTTTACCTATATTCCTTTCGCAAATTATTTCTTTTCTCTTTTTTTTTCTTTTTTCTTTTTTTTTCTTTACAAATATTTATATACTTCCGTCGTCACCCGATCTCTTCTTTCTCGTTAAAATCACAAAAAGTTCCTCAAACAGAAATGCGAAAGTATAGTAAAACGATCTTTTTAGACTATCATAATTATATTCTTTTGCAATTTTTTCTAATTATTTATTTATTTACAAGCATTTCGATATTTTTGATAATTTTTCGATCTCTTTTTTTTTCTTTTTTCTTTTCTCTTTCTTCCTTTTTTATTTATTTTTCTTTTTTATTTTTTCTCACTCGTTCGAACGAGAACGACGGTCATGACCCGGTTGCACAATTCACATCACGTGATTTGTCGTGAAATCGTGGACACCTCGTTTCATACTAATTAAATATTACACTTTCGTTTGTATTTATTCAGAATAAACGTTATTATTTTGAAATAAGTATAGTTATTTTTATAATTAGATTATCGAATAATATGCGATAATACTTTCTCTCTCTCTCTCTCTCTCTCTCTCTCTCTCTCTCTCTCTCTCTTTCTCTATCTTTCTCTCTCATAAAGATTCAAATACATGATAGTTATTTTGTGGAAAAACATGTTCGATCTTATCGCATTTACGATTCTTATCTCTCCACGAAAATCGGATCCATTCAAAATATCTCCAAGAAATACGCTGAATAGCGATTACTTGTGTATTATTATATTAATCGTATTATATACATTATATATATATATATATATATATATTATTCATTATTTTATTTCGATGACAAATCGATCTTTA
The DNA here is from genome assembly GCF_912470025.1 of Vespa velutina. Classification (NCBI taxonomy): domain Eukaryota; kingdom Metazoa; phylum Arthropoda; class Insecta; order Hymenoptera; family Vespidae; genus Vespa; species Vespa velutina. The sequence goes on from NC_062194.1 coordinate 7,958,277, forward strand.
CAATTTTATCGTATTTATTGCATTACTTCATATTCATTTGTATACTAAAAATAACGATTAATACGAAAATGGATTCCAATAAAATGATATATAAGTGTTTTGAATGAGATCGATAAGATCGTTAAATCGAGTAAATCGTTTAAGAATTCTAATTTCCTTGAATTTTATAGAAATTTATATAATACTTAGTTAAGTAATAAATAGAATTTTATTGACTTATTTATTTATTTGATAATTAAATAGAACATTAATATATATTATATGACACGTAAATACATACATATACATATATACATGTATGTATATTATTATTTATATTAATATAATAGAAAAAAATTTAGTCCTTTTTTAATTTTTTTTTTTTTTTTTTTAATATATCTTTCATTTAGGATATTTTTACAATTACTAGCACACATATATATATATATATATATATATATATATATATATATATATAATAATTTGCATACTAATTAGCAGAAATTTGTCTCATTAATGAGATCAATTTTTAAAATTGTTCAACTATCGTAATAAAATCTGTTCTGACATTCGCTCGTGCACTCTCATTTAATACCATCTCGGAGCTACTCGCCGTGGAAAACGCGTTGATATACATATCTACGATAGCTATTAACAACCGGTCTTGGTCGTGCCTATATTCACCTTTCACCGAACTCGCCGACTCGAAGGAAAATAAACCAAACGAAAAATCACGATTTCTCGTCTTTATATAATATATATATATATGGAAATATATATATATATGAAAATATATATATATATTTGTATGTATATATATACTTACACACACACACATATATATATATGAATGTATGTTCATGTGTTAAAATTATCCAATTATATATGTAGAACGCTTAAATTTTAATGTCCATATTGTTCTTAATGATATATCATAAAAAAATGATGTCATCCTAATTCTTATAAGACGGCGACGATCGAAGGAGATCTTTTAATGGATCAACAAGCATAGTTCTAATTCTTTTTTACGCATGATATGCTAAGTATGACTATAAAATGTGTTAATTAAGTTTTTTTTTTTTATTATTGGTTAGAAAGGAACTACTTATGACGTGTTTAATTTGCAATAGATGTAAAAATTTTTCTTTCTTTTTTTTTTCTCTCCTTTTTGATCAATTTATTATAATTATATGATATATATGATTTATAAAATATGAAAGAATATTAAATTTTATATTGTATTTTTAAATTGATACAAATCTGCAATGAAGGAGAGATTCCTGCGGAATTATTCTCTTTTGCAATCATTAAAATCTTTTTTTCTTTTTTGTCGCTGCTGCATTCGAATAAAATTAATTTAGACGCTCGTTAAAAATATAACCGAATGAAGAAATAAAAAAGAAATAATAAGTTCACGCGCATGTACGATTGAGATTTAGAAATTAAAAATAATTATACTAATACTTATCAAATAAATATTAAAGTTCTAACAACAATGGACGACAAAATTACATAATCCTAAATCATAATTATGAAATTTCATGAAAAATAAATTACATCGTTGCTCGTACATCACATTGCGAATTAAATATTAATATATTATGATATTGCGGTGACATTAATTTTAAGAATTAAATTCATTTATTTGATTTATTTAAATTTCACCATATATGGTACGATTTTTTTCCCCCATGAATATTCAAGGAATGAATAATATTTTTCTTCTTTTTTTTTCTTTTCTTCTTTCTTTTTTTTTCTTTTCTTTCTTTTTTTCTTTTTTTTTTTTTTTTGTTCAGAAGTGGACAAATTTAGTAACGCTTCCGTCGACACTTCCGCAAGGTCTACATTAAAACTCCACGATTCGCTTTCTCGGAGCTGCCATATGAAAATAACTTGAACACGTCATGGTAGAGAGTGAGAGAGAGAGAGAGAGAGAGAGAGAGAGAGAGAGAGAGAGAGAGAGAGAGAGAAGGGTGGAACGTTTTCAAGCGCAGGGATTGTAACTGCCATTTAACTCGATCGAAAAACAGGGTTACACAGGTGTGATTATTGTAATCTGTAGCAATCGAGAATCGAAATTACATTGCAGCATAAATATATGATATACAAAGTATCAGATAAATATATTTTTTAATCTTTTATTTATTTATTCTTTTTTTTTGCAATTTTCGCTCAAAAGTCCGAGATCGTCGAAAAAGATATATGATATACATTTATAAGTAAAACAAACATATATTATTGTACATACAATTATTGTATGCACATCGATGTATACATACCATACATATCTACAATAATCGAGTCACTACGATCTCTCGAGACATTTATTATAACATTTCATTACGGTATATTAACAATGTGTTACTGTTTATGTTTTGTTTAACGGGAGGGATTTTTTTTTAAACGCTATGGCATTGTTCATTGCCATCAAGTGAACGACTTGACAAGAAAGAATCATTGTTTTTCTTATAAGTGTGTGTTTGCACGTATGCGTGCGCGTATGTGTGTGTTGTATTAGATGGCTCTTGCAAGGAATGACTGAAAAGTTAGCGACTTTTGAGATGCCAAGTGTAACGCCTGTTGAATATTGCAATAGTTATTACTTGTTTTTTTTTTTTTTTTCTTTTTTTTTTTATGTTTACATTTTTTCCTTTCAGAGTACTAAAGGAACATTCATTTTTTTCTTATTTTCTTTTTTTTTTCACTTCTTTCTGTTTCTTTTTCTTTCTTTTTTTTTTTTTGGTATTACTTTGCACTCTCGTGTGCATTGTTACATTTAAAATACACATACATCCGCCGCGATGCACATTTGACGGACGGTAAAAAATAATGTTGTACGTCAAAGCTCGTCCGCACCGGCGACAGGCTTAAAGAGACATTTTTCAATATTGTCGATCAGTTCGTAGAAATGAATGATCCAAGAAACAAAAATCTTAAATCTGTTACTCTCTAATGTGAAAAATATTGTTCGTGTTAACATTTTAGGAAATCAAGATTCTCGATTATTTTCTCCCTTTCTCTCTTTCTTGTTTCTTCGTAGGATCTGTTTGCAATTCGAATCGGTATTTCTCAAATTAATAATCATCTATTTTATAATTAATTATATCTACTTTTCGATATATTTCACTGATTTCATATACTACATATATATATACATATATATATATATAGCATATTGTGCATTTATACAACATTTTGAAGTATTTAAGGAACAAGATTTAAAAAAAAAATATTTATCTTTCTAACAATAGATTATATTACATCTTGCTTTGTAAACTATTCCTGAACGGATTATACACGATTTCTTTTACGATTTATGTCCATTGCGACTACGGATGTTACGACGAGAATTATGTCGTCGTATAGTAAACCATCGATATACTAGAAACATTCTTCTCAATGTATGGTTAATTTTAAATCCCTTTAATTTTCCATCGACGTATTTATCTTTATAACAGACGTTGAAAATCCTGATGCATGTGTTCTCTTCTCAATATCTAATAACAATATTTTTTTACAATTTGATAATCGAATTGTTCAAACGATAATTGAGGATTATCGAATAAATATGTAATTATTGCATCGAATTTGAACCCATTAAAAATTAAACTCTCAGTCATTTATTGTGTTTCATATGCAACAATACTACATTCATTTTCAACAATTTTACTTTAATATTCACTGGAATTTTATTAGAGTTTACCATTCAATGAAACGAATCAATAAAAGTTAAATAAAACGATTGTTTGGTAGATACGTGATAAATCCACGTGAGACTATTAGATATTGATTGATTAACAATGATAATCAATTTTATTCATTCAGAAATGAATTTGCATATGTAAGTCCATTGTTAATGAGTTGTTTTGACTTTCCGAATGAAAAATATTATAAATATCTGATAATTATGAATACGCTCCTGCATCCGATCACGAGACCTATCTATCGCATGCATTTGTGTTTATGTTTCCTGACTCGTTTAATCGAACGTACTTATAGTATGTGGAGTTCGCTCTATACTGTATACGACAATATTACATACATATAGAATAAATGTCGCGTCGTTTCAACTCTCGTATTTCTTCAGCTAGTCTTACTACTTACTGTACCTGTTCAGGAAAAGAGGGAGAAAACGAGAGCTCCCCCCCCCCCTCCCACACTATTCAATATCATCGTTACCTGTCGGGCCACGCAACTTCTGTTTCTTTTTATTTATGGATAATTGGTTGAAGTGGTAGCTGGTGAACTTAAGTATTAAGTGAACGGATTGATTGATAGTGAGGACCACATGGCTCACGGCAAAGAAATTATCCCACCCACGTTATAGCTTTACGTTATATCCGCTCCCAGAACGGGTTACCTTGGTTACAGTTTATCAACAGTAGTCCAAGTGTGTAACCCAGGCTACCGGGTTTCTGTACATAGTTAAGAGTTTAAACGGGTTCGAGTTGCTGTTGTATAATCTCTCCTCGTTGTACGTGTTCTCGAAGAACCTCTTTTATAGTTTAAAAGGGATGAATTATTTTTGATATTTAAATGCTTCTCTCTTCGAGAGGTCAATTCGCGATTGGTGGTCAATGTACTTTCTTATTTATTTATTCTCTCTTTGGCTGGTTTCTTCGTTACGATATACGAGATGTTTATTTTTATTTACATTTTGTTTTCCAGGAAGAGTATTATCGTACATTTATAATATATATGTATTTATTTATATTTTTCTTTTATGATATTACGTATTATGTATTTATGTTCGTATGAACGGCATATGTATGTATGTCCGTTTATATGCTTGCATATATATCTATGTAAATACGTCTTATTTAAAAAATGAATTAGTATGATGATAATTTTTCTCTTGCTTTGTTTTCTTATTTTTTATTTTTTTTTTTTTTTTTTTTTTTTTTTTTTTTTTTTTTTTTTTTTTTTTTATTTCTTGCGTTTCCTAGAATAATCGTACACATTTATTTTCCATCGATATTTAGGACTTAAGAAAGGATGAAGGAAACTTAAAAAAAAAAAAAAGAAAAAAAAAGAAGAGAAAAATTCTGACGTCGAAGAAACATTTCAAAGATAAAAATTCATTTGTCCATGCTTCTTAATAAGAAACGAGATGAAAAAAGTTATGATACGTTCATCAATTACGTTAATAAAAAAAAAAGAAAAAAGAAAGAAATATAGAAGAAAGAAAGAAAGAAACGAGAAATATACTTTTTTAACCATATCTTTTAATCCTTGACATTTATTCTATTTGTGAACCTTCTCGCATAATCAGATATATTTGTCGGTATTAACCTGATTATCAGACCTTTCTCATTACACAGAAATCATTCATACATCATTTATAGTTTATCAAATTTATTTATCAACATAAACCGTTTTATGAGCGTGTTCTCATCCTTGCACTAAAAATCATGCGAGTCATAATCATGTTTCCTTCATTTATTTTAATATTGTTCGAATTGTTGAACCCTTGACACCGCCATTATCGATTCAGATAACATTCCCTTTCTGTTTTACTTTTATATTTTCTGTTTATTTTCTCTCTCTCTCTCTCTATCTCTCTCTCTCTCTCTCTCTCTTTTTTTTCTTCAAAACCTGTTTAATAACTTCGATGCTATACTCAATGATAAAGCGAATTGATTATCGATAATAATTACATAAATTTATATTTTATAGTTTATATATATATATATATATATATATATATATTTCTTCTATTTTTGTTTTGTTTAAAGATGGAAAATTATTAACTTCGCAACAACATAGATAACAATTATAGAGTTTCTATTAAAACTTGTTTACATGTATATAGATCTTTTTTTGAGGATGGAAAATTTTATAAACCTTGCAATAACATATTTATTCAACGTCGAAAGATTGCTATAAGATTTTCACAATTTTCATCGAACATTTTTGCGATTTCCTATATTTTTTTTTTGAACCTCTTGTTTTGTTTGTTTTTTCTTTTTTTTTTTTTTTTTTTTTCTTTTTTTTATTTATTCATTTATTTATTTTTTTTTACCCATTTCTTTTTGTCATTATTATTTCTTTTCCTCGGCGATTGTCAATAACGGATACCTTCGCATTTAATCTTTCATTTCCTGATCTCCTTGAAAGTTTATGTTCATTACTTCGTCGTCTTTTAATACCTTTTACGAACTTGTCCCTTTTTTTTTCTTCTTTTTTATTTATTTCTTCTTTTCCTTCCTACAGGAAAATCATATATATATACATATATATATTATTTGCTTGTTTACTCAATAAAAACCACCTCAATGATATATATATATATATATATATATATATATATATATATATATATATCAAATAGAAATTTTGGAGAATATTTACAAGGAAATATTTTTCAGAATGTTCTTAAGACAATCTTCTTGATAGATAGTAATAAGTTTTTATTTTTAACTTTGTCAGTTTGTCCGTAATTCATCGAAAATGGCGGAATATATTCCTAGTAGGTACTAACATAGCGTATTTATATTCACTTCTATTTATGTACGTAGATATAAACGTATATATATATACATACATATAGACGTATGTTTGAGATTACGTAAATATACATAGCACTTAATTGGTAGGAGAAAATTAATCTCTTCACCTCTGTTACATATTATCGTTTTCTATGGCGATTATTGGTGTGTGTTGAATATGATCAAGAGGAAATTTCGACTAGGCGATAGAGCAGAGTACCTAATTCGCAATCGAAAGTAATTTGTTGTCTACCTGTTATGGTAACAATAATTAATTAATGTGATATAACTCAGACACAGTCTCGTAATTTTGTCTCCTTCTATTTGAACACGATTCAACTCAGTTTCTTTTCATTCAATTACTTTAATTTTCCTTTCAGATGTTATTATTATATTTTTATTTATTTTATTTACATATATATATATATATATATATATATATAAACACGTTAATATTATTTGAATATTATTGGATTAGCCAATAAAAGTAATACCAAATTTTATAGAGTATTTGGTATTAAATAAATAATACTTTATTTTTAATATTTTTTATTCCAAATTTCGTGATTATGCCTTTATGGGTTCGTTAATTTAATTATTATTAAATTAACAAATCAATTAATTATTAAACTTTATTGCTTCGTGTATTATTATTTTTTTTTATATTATATATTCATTCGATTATATACAATATGTTTCGATTTGATAAATAAATATCGTCAGAATTTTCAGTAATTTATATCTGAATGAATATTAATAATTTGTATTGAAAATTTTGATATTTCTTATCCTCTTCAATCTAATAATATTAAATAATATTTTTTAAAGTATTACTATTTATATATATATATATATATATATATATATATATATTATTATTATTATTATTATTATTATTATTATTATTATATTGTTTAAATATTATTGAGTTGACTCAATAAATGAAACATGAATTTTTCAATATTTTATATTTAAATAAACAATATTGTATTTTTATTATTTTTTATTGAATATTTCGAAATCACTAATTAGTCAAATTAATATTATACTATTGTATTAGATTATTTTATATTATATTATTCATTTATTTCAAAAAGATATAATTTAAATTAATATTACAAAGATATAATTATTAACATAATAGTATGTTGTATTAGATTCATCGTTATTTATTTATTTCATTATCGTATATAAACAATATATATACATATATAGAAAAGAAAAATCGAAAGAAAAATTTTTACTTATCGACCAGCTTAATATAAAAAAAAAAGAAAATATTTACTATTTATAAATACATATTTTATTTAAAAGAAACAACAATGTAAGCTAAAAAAAACTAAGTAAACATATTCGAAATATTCGACTATGCTTAATTTAAATATAACGATAGAGAAAATGAAAATAATTGACAAATATCTATCGACTGTTTTTATTGAGTAAACAAGCAAAGAATAACTTCTTGATCCTTTTTTTATTATTATTATTATTATTATTATTATTATTATTATTATTATTATTATTATTATTATTATTATTATTCGTTTTAATGCTCAAGAGTTTTTACTCGTGTACATAAAAAGCCCTCTCTTACTTACTTAGAGTTCATTAATTCGCGGTTAATTACACCTCGGAGCGTCGAAAGAAAGAAAGAAAGAAAGAAAGAAAGAAAGAAAGAAAGAAGAAAAGGAAGGAAGGAAAGAAAGATCGAAGGACGATCTTGATTGGAGAATAATGCATTCAAGGTCGTCGAGGATCCCCATTGCTACTCTATGGAATTTATACGTACTTGACATTAAATTGAAAGAGATATACAGACTCAGAAAGAGAGAGAGAGAGAGAGAGAGAGAGGGAGATAGTCAGAGAGGGAGAGGGAGAATATGAGAGAGTGAGAGAGTAAAGTTCTCTGTTTTTTCTTACAAACTTCTTTCAACGCGACGGCCATTTAAAGAAATCCGCTGGTAAGTTCGCCTCCGAACTCAGTATCAAACGTTTCGATCGTTCGGAACGGTCGAATCGAGAATCGAATCGTTGTTACACACAATTTCGGTCTGGTTTTAATGCGCAGTAGAATATAACGTTTGAGAATATTTTCATTGAAAATCTTGGAAAATCGCGCTTAGTGTTAAAGATATTTCGAAGAGACAATATCTCATGAAAACGTTTGTCGATCTAATGCCTAACACTATGTTCGCCGATCCTTGTCCAGTTCTTAATTACGTATTTCAACATTCCTCCAGAATGCTTTCGGTAAGGATTTCTTTTTTCTTCTTTTTCTTCTCTCTCTTTTTTTTTTTTATTTTTCTTTTTCTTCGATTGATTTTTGATCTTCACAATTCTTCGCTAATTAAGGTATTAATAAGTGAATTTTGTTTGTCAAAATACACTTGTATATAATAATATTTGTACAAAATACAATAATATATATTATATATATTATATATATATACATATAAATATATATATATATATATAATATAAATATATGTACTAAAAAACTGTAATTGTTATATGAAAAATATAATATAATATATTATCAATTTTTTAACAAAATTCACGATCAGTGGTGTGTTAATATTTTAACATCGTATATAAACAATTGATAGACAATATATAATACATATAATATATACATATAATGTATATATATATATATATATATATATATATATATATATATATCGTATCAATGAGATACATTAAAACGATTGCTTTCGTAACATGATAAAAAATCTATTAAAAATGGATTGTCATAAAATTTACAAAATTAAATATCTTATATTACTATACTTATTTATAATAACACATTAACAATTAAACAAAATGATTAATTTTTATCATACATTATTCCGAAGGTCTAACTTTTATTAAAAATTACGCATATATAACGTACACGCTACTTATGGGTATATCCATATACATATGTATTAACTCCGTTCTCGATCATGAACGTTGACAAGTATCGTGTGTCTAACCAGCAGTTTAAATTTCACGTTCTCGAAGGAAGCACATAGGTCTCTACTTGCATGGTGCATAACAAACGAAGATGAATGTTATTATGCCATCGACATCGGTCTAAGTACATGATGATGCACGAGACAAGATGTTCGTATCATATCTTTAAATTGCGTGTATCTTTTTCTCTCTCTCTCTCTCTCTCTCTCTCTATCTATCTATCTATCTCTTTCTCTTTCATCATTGCACGACAAGTTAATTAACGTTAAGTAGATAAAGTGACGAATATAAATTTTAAATGGACTGCATCGAGAGACAAACTCACGTAAAACTCATACGACAAATTATGACATATTATACGTGTGTGTATGTTTTGTGCAGATCTACATAATTCATCGTTAAATCCTCCTACACTTAACTTTTTTGTTCTTTTCAAAATCTTCAGTCTTGTTATATTTAATGGACGATACATTTATATATATACGTATATATGTAGATTAATTAATATTGACGATAAATGTGACACAAGTAACAAAAAGAATGGGATAAGATAATAGTCATATTTTTCGTATACAAGATAATTAGAATTTTTTGGATTAAGAAACAAATACTCAAAGATGAATGATCGACTCTTTATTTTTATATATTTTTTAGTTACTTTTTTCTCTTTTTTTTTTTTTTTTTTTTTTTTTTTAATTCCACAATTATACCGATAATAGAAATCTCTTGATTGCCGATAGTAAACAATTATCTTTAAATAGAACATTTTTTTTATGCATATAAATATATATATATATATATATAATACAATTTCTTTCTAATATTATTATTAATTTAATATTTATGTGTGTGTGTTTTTGTCTGTGATTTAAATAACAATAAATATATACAAAAGAAATAATAAACGAGACGTTAACTTTGACTTGGAATATTGATGTCTTATCAAAGGACGATAACATTCGTAATGTACAATCGTACTGTCGTACGATAAGATGAAAGGCAACGATGATAATTCTTCAATCCCTCGAGTGTCTCAAGTATCAAAAAATTCGCGTACTTTTTTATTACCTTGACCTCGTGTAACTTTATCTCTCTCTTTCTCTCTCTCTATCTCTATGTCCCTCTCTTTCTCTCTCTCTCTATCTCTTCGTCCCTCTCTTTCTCTCTCTCTCTCTCTCTCTCTCTCTCTCTCTCTCTCTCTCTCTCTCTCTCTCTCTCTCTCTCTCTCTCTTATCATCGTATTCATGAAAAAGAAAAGAAAAGATAAAAAAGCGAATGGATATCTATATTTTTTTCATGATTAGAATAAAAGTTCTTGAATCTTTTTTTATTTACAAAAGAAACATGGGATTTAATGAATAAGTAAAATGACAGAAAGAATCATTAATAACTTTTTTAATTGCTTTAATAATTTAATTAAAACGATATACATATTATTGTAGAATAATATTTCTTTTATTTTTCTGCCTGAGTTGACATTTTTTTTTTCTTTCTTTTGTTTTATTTTTTTCTGATTATTTCTTATTCATTTTTTTCTTTTTTCTTTTTTCTTTTTTTTTTGATTATGTCTTATTCATTACATTCGAAAGTAATCATACATAAGTATAACATCAATTTTTTTGTTCTCTACAATAACATTATATAATGTAAAAAATTCTAATCATACTTAACGAAGTATAACATACTTATATAAATTAAAAAAAAAAAAAAAAGAAAGAAAAAAAAATGCTAAAAATCTTCGATTATAAAGAAACAATTGATATTGTTAACAATTGAGATAAAATATAAAAAGGCAAGAGAAAAATATAAATTGTAGGGAGTTAAAATTGAAATTTTAATTGAGATTTAAATAATTTTCGCATTTCAAATATTATTTTGTTTTTCTATCTTAGAACTACTAATTTGAAACGTTTCATATTATGATACTATATTATACACCTCGTTATCCTTGTATTATCCATTTACTTAACATACGTATTTTAAATCGATCGAATCTAATGTAGTGTTACTTGTTAGTAACGTACATGTATACATATATAATGTATAAATACAATGTAATGGAATATGTGCGTGTAATGTTATATGAAAAGATCGCACGTAAGATAACTGGAATGTGTCGTCATACTATTTGCAACGAACGATCCAATCCTCCATGACCATTTTGTCGTTGACACTGATCTCTCTCTCTCTCTCTCTCTCTCTCTCTCTTTCTCTCTCTCTCTCTCTCTCTCTCTCTCTCTCTCTCTCTCTCTCTCTCTCTCTCTCTCTCTCTCTCTCTCTCTCTCTCTCTCTCTCTCTGTCTGTCTCTGTCTCTCTGTCTTTCTTTCTCTTTCTCTTTCTCTTTCTCTCTCTTGTTCTTCACACGATGATCTCTGGTTATCCTTGCAAAGATAAAAATGGAACACGATCAGAATATCATTCATTCTTATTGATATTAAACTATAAGAAATTGCAGTATTGAACCAATATTTTTTTTCTTTTCCATATTTCTTTTTTTCTTTTTTTTATAACAATATTCCATAACACATCACTTTAATATATCCAATATGTTTTACGTTATCTCTCTCTCTCTCTCTCTCTCTCTCTCTCTCTCTCTCTCTCTCTCTCTCTCTCTCTCTCTCTCTCTCTCTCTCTCTCTCTCTCTCTCTCTTCATACGATAATCTTTCGTTATCTTTGAAAAAATGAAATTTAAATATTGAATGATCATTTTTGTTTCCTTTTTTTATTCTTTTTTATTTTCTATAATAACGTTGATATTACATCGCCCTAATATACACTTTTGTTCTTTTTAAAGAATATTATTTAAAAAGACGAATGAGTTAATGATAAATAGTAGAAAACAATTAAAAATAGAAAAAGAAAAAGAAAAAAGAATTGAATCGTTTTGTTCTCTCAAAGAAGAGAAAAAGGAAACAAAATTGTTCGAAACGGAAAATATTTGACTTAGGTCACTTATCATATTTAATGTGTTTTCTTTAATGAAAAAGAAAAAAGAAGAAAACAACTGGTTTTCGATCTAACATTGAACAAGGTCAACGTACAACCGTTGATATCGAAATGACCTATTGCAATAAATTCTTGATAATTAAAACGCAAAATAATAATAAGAAGCAATAACAATTTTCGCGATAACAATGATGACGAATAAATCCGTTTAAATAACGTTCATAAAATCACGGTATGATAATCTATTTAATTAAATATACATGACATAAAAGAAAAGTCTCGATTATGATGTAAATTTTTATAATGCGTTAAAATGAATATGCAAAGCTTCTTACGACATCGTTTCATTTTTTTTTTTTTTTCTTTTCTTTTTATCCTAATCGTAACGCAATATGTATTAAGATGGTCTTATTATCAGTTTGTTATACGAACTCGAATTGCCAGCTGTATATACATATTATATTATATGCAATACAATGCACCTTGCGATTCGAAATGATGAATAAGCTAAAAAACATGATCCACAACGAAATGACAATAAATATTACTTGGGGAAATGATACTTCTATCTATCTTATTTTATTTTCTTTCTTTATTAATATATCATATAAATCGACTTATTTATGTTTGATTTATTTATTTATTTTAATTGAGAAAAAGATTATTATATTAAATACTTTTACAAAGAAAATTTTCTTAATCTAAAAATTCTTAATTAGATCAACCTTATTTCGTGAGTATTTTTTATTAGATAAATAATTGTAAGAGATGAAAAAGATTTATTTATTTTTTATTTTTACTTCTTCTCTCTTTCTCTTTCTCTCTCACACACACACACACACACACACACACATACACATGTATATACATATAATATATAAAAATCTCTCAAGCTGTGGAAGAGAAAATACGTATGTACATTCATAAATATGTATTTATATATGTATATATATATGTATATATATAAATATATACATATATGTACATGTCGTATACATATACATATACTTTTATAAGATCATTAATACCATCAATTTAGAAATTTATTCACATTGTACATATATATTTATTTTTATGAATATTCGCCCCCCTCCCCCAGCTTATCAATACGTTCTTGTAAATAAATGTTCTTTTTGTTAATTATCATCTAAGAAAATATCGTTTTAATCACAGCATCCTAAGAATTTGCACATTTTACATTATTACGAAACATTTTGGACCATTACATTAACATGGAACCTTTTTTTTATATTATCATACAAACAACTGTAACTAGAACAACAAAAAGAAGAACACACGATATTTGAATTCCTAGCCATATAGGTGTTTATAGCTATGTTTAGATTTAGATTAGGATTAGAAATCATCGATATCATCATGTAATTTTTGAAAGATCAGTAGTTTAATCGAGTACATGGTCAAGAATTAAAACTTTCGTAATGATTAATTATATACTATTTCTCTTGTATAAAAAAAAAAAGGAAGAATATACACATTTCTCTTTTTCTAAGAATTTTAATCGGTTAAAATAATATACAAAATTTGCAATTTCTTGTTAAAAATTTTTCCACAAAAAAAATATTTTTTATATTTCAGATAAAAAAAAAAAGAAAAAATAAATAATGTCGGTACATTCGTAAACATTTTATTCAATTATTATAAGATAAAGATATAATCGTATAATTAAGAATTGATCGAGTAAAAAAAATTTTTTAGGATATTCTCATTAATTATTTTCATATGAATGTAAATAAAAACAAATAAATAAAAATGCGATAATGTACTCGATAAAGATGACTCTGATCATTCTTCGTGTTATCAAATTTTCATAAAGCATATTGTGCTTTATCTATCATTCATATTTTTAGATTCTTGTATTTATGCGATATCCGATATGATATTTATTTTCAATTTCGTATAGGTGTTGTCTATGAGCGAGGAGCTTAGAAGAGCTCTATATGCAAATAGCGCAGTTTCATTGGACAACGACATAATTATACCAGATCTTGTTGGTACAACGGAGATTCTCAGCGACGAACACAGAGAACACTTATGCAGGCATTTACCAGCGAGAGCGGAAGGCTACTTTTGGACGTTGGTATTCAGTACGAGCCAACATGGCTTTAGTCTGAACAGTATGTACAGAAAAATGGGCAAAATTGAGAGCCCAATTCTGCTCGTTATCGAGGACACCGAGGGTAACGTAAGTGTCATTTAATTTTTATTTTTTATTTTTTATTTATTTATTTATTTTTTTGTGATAAACTAACAAATTTTTTAAAAAATTTGATCAGATTTACAAAAAAATCAAATTAAGTTACTCATCAGTAATTGTGATTATTGCAAAATTGATCCAAATTATATATTTTTGTTTGTACTTTTTTATTAATTCGAATTATAAAACGTATTAAATAAATAAAATTTACAATGGGTGATCTAGTTATTGATATATGCGCATAAACATAATATTAAACTTTTTGATAGAGTTAATATTACAACTGTCAAAAGTTGAGATTTTTTTTTATTCTCACATTTTATATATATATTATACATAAACTCAACAGGTGATAATAATTAATGTTACAGGTGTTCGGAGCATTGACCTCGTGTGCTCTACACGTGAGCGATCACTTCTATGGTACCGGCGAGTCCTTACTCTTTAGGTTCACACCAAGGTTCCAAGCTTTCAATTGGACCGGTGACAATCTTTACTTCATCAAAGGCAACAATGAGAGCCTTGCCATAGGTGCCGGAGAGTAAGTTTTTCTTATGCTTAAATAAAAAAAAATTTACATTATATATTATAAAATATATATATATATATAAACTGAGAGAATTTAATTTATATGTATATTTATTATATCTATAAAATCAATATGAGCCAATATAGCTTCAGTCAGAAAAATATTGTATCGAAAAATGGGCAAAATTAATAGCTCGGTTATAGCTCATTATCAAATATAATTAATTTATATCTATATTATTTTATATTTATTATATATTATATAATTGTTAATTTAATTTAAATATTTATATATAATATATTATATGATATATATATATATATATATATATATGATTAATATAATATATAATTATATTATAATGTAACGATTATGATAAAAAAATTATAATATAATTAAGATGTAATTGTATGTATATATGTATATAATTAAATTAATATTATATATATATATATATATATATATATATTTTATACAAATATCATATAATACAAGTATTTATAAATATTTATATATATCTATATATTCGTATTATATACGAATACTTATATTATGATACGTAAAAGAAGAAAAAAGTAGAAATGAAAAAGGATAAACAAATTCACATTGAATATTATTTGTAGTGGTAAATTTGGTCTCTGGCTTGACGGTGATCTCTATCAAGGAAGGACGCAAACATGTAGAACGTATGGGAATGAGCCATTGGCGCCACATGAAGACTTCGTAGTTAAAACACTGGAATGTTGGGCGTTTATATAGGATTCGGCCTCATATTATTCATCCGCTACCTTGCCCCCCACACTGCAGCCTAATTTGACCTGAATCTGACTACCTCTCTCCACCAGTAATATCCAAATCTCTAAGGAGAGATCATAAAGAAGAGGACACGATAAATAAATGAAGAATTAATTTTTTGAAGGAAAACAACAACAACATAAAATAAAATAAACACCAATACCAACACAACAACAACAACAATAACAATAACAACAACAAAGAGACCATACTTTTGCCCGAAGAGATTAAAATATTGATAATCTTTGATTGTCGTTAACTCAATTACACATAGTCGAGAGTAATTTAACAAAGGAAACAAACCAATAATAATAATAATAATAATTAACAAACAAGTATATAAGAAAAAGAGAGAGGGAGAGAGAGAGAGAGAGAGAAAGAGAGAGTAGAAAGGAAATATAATAAAAATATTGAGTTCGATCGGATGGATTAAAAAATCCGCGTGTCTTCTTTGAAAATTCAAAGGATTCTTGTAAATCCGTTGTAATAATAATAATAAGAGAAATAAGAAAGAGATACAGATTTTATTTTAGAGCTGCCGAATAATAATGACGATGATATGTGATGGTAGTAGAGAATTAAGAAAATGGAGGTTTTGAAAGAGAAAATTATAAAAGAAAAGAGGCTCACGAATTCTCAGAAACGTAGCGTCAGAGTCTTAACTCCACGGACTATGTAGCTATCGGTTATTTTATTATTAATATTATTACTATTATTATATTATTACTATTATTATTATGATTATGATTGATTATTAATATTATTACGTTAATTGTCCCGTTTTTCTTCCCCTTTTTTCTAAGTTGGCATATTTATTTCATTTTGTGTGTATGAGTGTTATTTTTTTTTCTTCTACTTTTTTTCTATTATTACTATTATTACTATTATTATTAT
>NC_062194.1:7982578-8125078 GCF_912470025.1 Vespa velutina
TTCCAATGCTAAAGAGAAAAAAAGAAAAGAACAAGAAAAAAAAAAGAAAAGAAAAAGAAAAAATAGAAAAAAGAAAGGGAGAAACAAATAAAACGCATTTACATCGTTTTATTTCGATATAAACGAATCATTCTATATGTTGAAGAACAGGGACTGACAAATTGATATTAATTTCTATATCGATATAAATTCGATATAAATTATTATTAGCGGTCGTCAATTAAACCATTAGTGGTATATAATAAATAATAAATTTAATATATACGACGTTGTATTTAAATAATAACGATGTAATATTTTGTAAAATTTTGTTACTTCTTTTTTTTCTTTTTTTTTTAAATTTATTTCTATTTTTTTTCTTTTCTTTTTTTTTCTCTTATCGGATATACGATAATATCAATTTTACTTTCTTGATTTCCATGAAATACATATTGATAGAGTATAATTAATATCTATTTTAATTAATATTTTTATTCGATAGACTTTTGTACATACGGAATAATAAAATAAAGGGAAGATAAATGATCGACTACTAATGAAACTATGCTCAGTCCCTGGATAATACGATTGATATCATTATTGGAAATTAGATTTGATAATTAAGGTCAGAATAAATAAGAAGTATGTTTAAATTGTTAATGATTAAAAATGCGCTTGTCGTTGATACTAATCTTATATGTCCTTGGTATACTCACATAGTATTAGACGTATTAGAGAGCTAAGCCAATGATAAATAAGATATTTAAATGGAAAAAGAAAAAAAAAAAAGAAAAAAAAGGAAAAAACAAACAAAACAAAAAAAATAAAGTGAGAAGATAAAAATAATTATTCGAAGGGAAGGAAGGAAAGAAAGGCGATAAGATACATCGGAAGATATAAAACCCTTTTCTGTACACATTGTCAATTAGATTCAGACTGATCGCAGGGATTGAAAAACGCATAAACGATTCAATGTTAATTCGATGTTTTAGCTAAACGTAATAATCGTCGTCGTTGTTAATAATATATTTAATGGAAGAAAAAAAAAATATACATATATAAAGAGAAAAAAGCGTGCGTTGTGTATATCAAGCGAACAGTGACGTAACGTTGGCGAAAAAGATCGTCTTTTCTCGAAATTTCGAATTGAAAATAAGAGAAAAGACTTTCGAGAAATATGAAAGAGTGGCAGATAATCATTCGATTTGAATTTCTTTCTTTTTTGTTTTCTCTTTTTTTTTTTTATGGAAATCTTTAAATTCTTCATTGCTTTCTTAAAAATATTATTATTATTTTTTCTTCAAATGAGATATCATGGAAATAGGACATATATACATATGAATAAATAATTTTCATTCGTTAAAAATAACAAGAGTTAACTTTAGATGAATTTAAAACTTACGTTACGTCACTGAATCGTAATTAATTATCGTACGATTAAATGAGAAAGAAAACAAAATTTACACTAATAACCGTAACATTACACTAAACATTTTTCAATGATACACGTACTTACATAATTACATGCGAAGACCAATTTTTCGTTTTGGATATAGACGTACATAGATGCACATATACACACATACGCAGATACATTTATAATTCTCCTTATCATTCCCATATCCGGTATCATTCCCTTTTTTATTAAATTTTCTCTTTCGTAATTTCTTTATATTATTCCAAATAACTCCACCATATTTATTTATCTTTTATATTTACTCTAGAACATTAAATTATCCAAAAATATCTATGCGTATCCATAAATGCACATAGATAACTCCCAAATTTTATATATATTTAAAAACTAAACGAATGATTTGTTCTCAATAAAAAAATAAATAAATAAAACCGACAGAGATAACAATGATGATTAATTATATTAATTTTTGTCACTTTGTCGAGAGTCTAAATGTCCTCAAATTTGACAAAGGATATGATACATTAATATGAAAATTAATTTTCTCCCATGAGCAAGCTGTAAAGCGATATTCTAAATTACATACATACACTTTTACACGATTACACATACTTAATGTGAATACTATCGAAAGCGCGATCGAGAACGTGATGTAAGTATAGATAAACGCGTATCTGAATGTACAATTTATTATTATTATTATTATTATTATTATTATTATTATTATAATTATAATAATAATAATTATTATAATTATCAATTATTATTATCATAATAATAATCATTATTGTAATTATAATTATAATTATTATAATTATCAATTATTATTATTATTATTATCATTATTATTATTATTGATTAGTGATCGTAAATATAACTTACTATTTTTTCAAGAATAGATCGACTACATTATGAAAAAAGAAAAGAAAAAGGGGGCAAGAAAAATGCGTTTATTTTCTGAATGAAATACTTTTGAGATAAGCAATAGATTGGCCGTGGCATAATGTTCGATAAATTAAATCTTTTTTAGACATCGAACTACCCTAACTTTTGGAATTGATTTATGTTAAATTATATTATATATTTATATATATATATATATATATATATATATATATATATATATATATAATTTATCATGCATATATAAGTAATTGATATTTTCAATGGAAAGAAAACTTTATTGATCGACCTAATCGCATTGTTTTTCTTATGCTGTATCAATGTTAGGTTCCTATCGAGATCCTAAAATAAAGAAAAGTAAATAAATAAATAAAGAAAAATAAAGAAAGAAAGAAAGAAAGAAAGAAAGAAAGAAAGAAAGAAAGAAAGAAAAATAAATAAATAAATAACGTATTTTGATCTCTACGTTTATTCTTTATATTCGAAATATAGGATCGATCTAATCTTTGTTGAAAACTTTTTAAGCTTTCCGTATGCATCTCCACGTAGGAAAATAAACAAAAAAAGAACAAACAGACAAAGAGAGAGAGAGAGAGAGAGAGAGAGAGAGAGAGAGAGAGAGAGAAAATAAAATGAAAAGAATTAAATAATATGTCAAAAAGCTATCACCCCTTTTTGAAATACACACAATAATTATCTGGACCAATAAATTTTACACTTCTATTGATACGTACTAACTCACTTAGGAAAACTACCTATATCTGATCTCTTTAAATATCAAAATATTGAGGAGGAGGAAAAAAAAGAAAGATAAAAAAAAAATTAGATAAAAAAAAAATAATAATAATAAAAAAGAAAAACGAAGAAAAAGAAGAAGTAAAAAGAAAAAATACGAGAAAAACATTCGCTATGCACTTTATTAATTCACTATTAACTAGTAACTTCTTCACCCTCCTTCGATACTTACATAAATAATTACCTGATGTGTATCCTCCTTTTTTGTACGTGTATTATACATATGTATTATCCTCGCAGGAACTACCACTACATAATCAATCAATCACCGAACACTGTGTGTCTATCGTTATCATAATATATTGTGATTAATTCAATATGTATCGAATATATATGTAGTAATATGTTACATAGCATATTTTCTGACAATTGGACGCGCTCTTCGTAGTTCATACATGAATTTGTTTAATATAAGCGAAATCTGTACAGAATAGAATCTCATATATATAAATTATATATATATATAATTATTTTTCTTTCTTTTCCATTTTTCATTCTACCGATCGAAAAGATAAGCTAAGAATTAATTGACATCGACGACATATATCGAATGAGAATGAGAATTATTATTATTATTATTATTATTATTATTATTATTATTATTATTATTATTATTATTATTATTATTATAAACTTGTTAAATTATAATTAACAATTTTCTTCGATTATATTTGTTAGATAAATAATGCAATAAGAAAAATTTTGTCAAAAACAAAAAAAAAAAAAAAAAGACAGAAAAAAAAAGAAATTAAAACCGATTTCGTGCCAGCATATTTTTTTTTTTCTCTAACAAATGTATACGATTACAAGCGACTTTCAAAGCAATTTATTCTACCTTAACTTTTCGTTAGAAATTCCAAAACAATTTTCACATAATTTGTCTAAGTTATTTTAATTGAAAATTTCAAGGGATATATAAAGGGAATTTCAAAAAGGAAAGAGAGAGAGAGAAAGAGAGAGAGAGAGAGAGAGAGAAAGAGAGCGCGTCCCGTTCGAAGATGTTCGTGTAATATATAAATAAATAAACCTATTAAAAATATAAGAATATAAGAAAAAAACAGAAAAAAATAACAAAAAAATCGAGTGAAAGAATAAAAAAAGAAACTAGGAATATAACAGACGTCAAAAACAGAATGTATTTCTATGTTCAACGAGACAGAATGACGAGTGTGTGTATGCGTGTATATATCGAACATACATATATCGAACATATAACAACAAACAACAAACAACAACAACAACAACAACAGCAACAATAATAATAATAATAGTAAAAAAAATATATATATATTATATATACATATATCGTAAACATATGTATATTGCGTATACATATTATATATAATATTGATTGTGTCGAGGCGTATACATTGTTAAAAAGCTGATTTTAGACCAAAGCAAAAAATGAGTTGATAGATTCCAGCAAATACAATATTATGCAAAGAGAAAAAAAAAGAAAGAAAAGAAAAGAAAATGAAAAAATATAAAAAACAAAAAAAAAATGAAAAAAAGAAAATACAAAGCAGCTAGCTTGTACCTTCGCAAAAAAAAGCTGTAAATTTCAAGACGTTTTGCGACGACGGTACCGAATTCCATTGATCATTATGAATGATTAAGAAAGTTAAAGAAAGAAAGAAAGAAAAAAAAAAAAAGAAATAAAAAAGAAGACAAAAAGAAAGACAGACAATGATTTATTTTTACGGATTTTGAAAAATGTCGATCCTTTGGTGATCGGTGCCGTTAAATGTCATTAATAATGCGAACGTGCATGATCCGTTTCGATGGAAAATATTGAATAAATTTTCCTCGAACATATATAAGTACACGCATGTGTGTATGTGTAGCTGTATGAGTTCGTCTATGTGTATGTATGTATATATATATATACAAATACGCACACGTACATACGAAATTGAAAAATACTGCGAACGCACGCATACATGTGTATACATATATACATATATGAAAATAAATATATAAATAAATAAATGAATATAAATATATATAATATATTATATGAATATAAATATATATAATATAATATATATATAATATAAATGAATATAAATATATATAAATATATATATATATATATATATATATATATATATATATATATATATATATATATATTCGATAAAATGCCAACCATACGAATATCGCGAATTATACTATAATTGCAATTTTAATAATGTTCATCTTCGTTTTTTTGGTTCCTCTTTTTGTTTTCATTTTATATATATATACATATATATATATATATATATATATATGTATGTGTGTGGATGTATATATATATATATATGTCGTTATATTGTTATATAATAGTTTTATTATTATTATTGTTCTTTAACTTACCGAAGATGATAAACAACGAACGTGTATGCTTTGTCGATTATTGTATTGTCATAAAGTTGAATAAATTGTAAAATTATTTTATCGTGTGAAAGGCAATATCACAAGTGACTATAACGTGACTCGTGAACGACCATATCACTGGTGACATCCTTTATGGTCGTACAACCTGTAAAAAAAGAGTGACAATATATGAAATATTAAAGAATTATTAGAACGTAATATTTAATTGATTACCTGTCAAAGCAAAAACTTGATCGATTTCTTTTTTCATCATTTCAAGAATATTTAATGCACCTTTTTCTCCAGCATAACATAAACCCCATAACATCGGTCTACCTATGAATACCTGTAATTGATTAAAAATAATATTTGTAAACTTGTCATATCTATAATTTACTTCTATATAATATTCTTTGCTTCAGCCTATAAATATTAATGAAAAATAATTATTTTATTTACTTAATAGTAACACTTTTAATAATCATTTTATATATATATATATATATATATATATATATATATATATCATATATATATAATGTAATATAAATAATCACTTGATTTAATAATAAATAAAGATATAAATATATTAATAATCTTTATAAAAAATATTATATAATCTCTTATCGTTTTAAAGTAATCATGATATAATTTTATAATATAAACATGTTTGTTTTATCGCATCGAAAGTTTTTTGTTTACCATGTTAGCGCCTAAAGCAAGAGCTTTAAAAACGTCAATGCCTTGTCTAATTCCTCCATCCATATAAATTTCTATTTTATCCTTTACTGCATTCACTATCTCTGGTAAGACTTCGATCTATAAAAAAACAAAAGATACGTAATTAAAAGTAATTACTTAGACATTTTACATTCCAAAATTTTTTAATTTTCGTATTTGAGATTTATCTAATTTTTTTGTTTTTTTTTTTTCATATTTTATATATATGTATATGTATTATACAAACACATACACAATGTGTCTCATTTTAAATGACATGATCAAATATTTCCGATCCTATTGATTTTATAAATAAATGTTTCAAATAGAAGTTGCTAAATCTCAAGAGAGAAATGTAATATTTATTGTAGCATTATTTCTTAGAGAGCCCTATTAAAGTCAATCTCAAGATATAAAAGTCATAATAATTTCTTTTATTAATAGAAATCAATATTTTAAATATAACAAAGGTTGTAGATAATATCAGCACCTACTTTTTCATCAATATTTCGTCGAATTATGGCGCCTTAAAATTTCAACAAACTGTGTAATCGCAAAAATGTGATTAAATTTTCTGTAAACATCTGATAACCGATGAATTCATTAATTAATTTCTTTTTTGTTTTGTTTTATTTATT
This sequence comes from Vespa velutina, assembly GCF_912470025.1. NCBI lineage: Eukaryota > Metazoa > Arthropoda > Insecta > Hymenoptera > Vespidae > Vespa > Vespa velutina. Next base: position 7,989,389 of record NC_062194.1, read on the forward strand.
TATTTATTTATTTGCTTATTTATTTATTTATTTTAGATTTATATATTATTAAAGTTATGATCATTTGAAACGCGATGCATTTCGACAATCATAAAGAACAATATTGCAATTAAATACAATAATAAATTTTATTTGAAATATTTGTTTATAAAACCAATGGAATCGCAGATATTTAACTATATCGTTTTAAATGAGGCACCCTATATATTATACCGATAAATTATATTTTGTTAAAATAAATAACATGTAAAAATATATTTTGTTAACATAAATAATATTTAATGCAAACCGTAGCAGGGACACCATCAACTTGACGTGCACCATGATTAGAAACTATAATGGCAGCGGCTCCATATTTCACACTTAAAATTGCATCTTCGGCAGTTAAAATACCTTTCAATATGATCGGCAGTTTCGTAATGCTAAAGATAAAAATTTCTTTCTAAAAAAAATTCTTTAAAATTTTCTTTTCAAAGAATAGAATTTTTAATAAATTAATTATCTTGTCAATAATTAAATAATCGAAAGTTGCAATCATTTTTAATAAGATACCTTGTGTATTATAAAAAAAAAGAAAAGAATTGAAAATTTAGATAAATAATTTATGTACCTTTTGAGCCATGTAATATCTTTCCAAGAAAGTGATTGGTCGAACATTTTATTAACGTACTCGTTTAAACTTGATCCCGTTTTAGATGTGGCCATTTTATTCAACAAAGCTTCTTCAAAATTAGCTAATCTAAAAAAAAGTGTAAATTATATCTAATGTCTAATAAATTCGAGAGAGAAAGAGAGAGGAAGAGAGGGAGGGAGGAGAAAGAGAGAGAGAGAGAGAGAGAGAAGAAAAAAAATAAAAGAATATATTTATATGTACCTCAAATGTTTAGGAAGTGAAAATTTGTTTCTCAAATCGGCTCGTCTGTCGCCAAAAATTGGCGCGTCTATTGTAAGAACGAGTGCTTTGAAGCCAGCTTTCTCGGCTCGCCTTATTAAATTTAATGTAATGTTTCGATCGATGTAAACGTAAAGTTGAAACCATTTTATACATTTCGGTGCTACCTTCGCGACTTCTTCGATACTGCTGGTTGATATAGTCGAGAGTATAAATATCGTTCCCGCTGCTTCGGCAGCTATAAATAAATAAATAGAAAATAAATAAATAAATCTATAATACAAATTTGCCGATATCGCGTTTTAACACTTTGTTAAAAATAAATCATGAATTATCTTTATATAATATAAATATATAATAGTTAATATATAAAAATTGCATAATAGTTAAAAAATATATTATTTTTATACGTATAATAAATGTAATAATATATATGTTTAAGTAATATACATTTTAATTCGAAAAAGAAAAGAAAAGAAAAGAGTTACCTAACCTCGAATACAAAATTTCGAATACAAAAATTGATTTTCGATCGCCAACGGGTCAATACGTCCGAAATGTAATTCAAAGTTAGCGTACTCTAGCGTCGTGGCGATCAATCAACGGTAATACAATATACGCATGCGTATAATCGACCTTTATACACTCACCTTTATCATATCCCCTCTACTCGCGTTTTAACTAGCGAAGTCAATGTTATTACTGTTGCCGGTTTATTCGGCGCGTAACGTTCGGTCTATCATTTTTTGCGCGATGTACGCCGATAAATATATTTTTCTTTATAGGAACGATAGATGAGAAATATTCTTGATAAATAGTATTAAGTGAGGTTAATAAACTACGTATTAGATATGACAGAGGATCGTTCGAAATGATGAGACGAAATGTGATAAGTCTCGTTAAGTTCTTTTTTTTGGGAGTATTTACCGTTTTTCTCACTGTAATTATCTTTCGATATATTAGACGACCACATAATCGTGAATCAACAAGCCCACAAGTTTCATTTGCATTGATAGAAAATGGAGGAAAGCTTCCAATGGATTTGACTCAAAATTTTAATAAACAGGTAAGCTTTACCTACTTTCTCTCTCTCTCTCTCTCTCTCTCTCTCTCTCTCTCTCTCTCTTTCTTTCTCTCTCGTCTTCTTTTCTTTCTACTTTCTCTGTTAGTTCGAAGCTGTCTACCGAGAGGAAGGTCAAAGACCCATTCATCCTGCGCGCGACCATTTAAGCGAGTCAAACAGGTTGCGTGACATTCCACGTTAGTTTGACTTTCACGTGCAAAGTCGTATTTAACAATCGTGGACCCGTGTCACGTGTATTTTCTATCGATTTCATTGAAAGCGAATCTCTTTCGAAATGATTGTCCTTCCAAATATGACCTTTACATTTATGAATATCTTTATGTTTTATAAATTGATAAATTTATTTTTGTCTTCTTTCTTTTCTTTTTAATTCTATTGACAGTTTATGTACTTGTTGAGAATTCATTGTGCTTACATATTTTTAATATGTTGTTTAACTGTGTCTATTTCTTCTTAGACTTATCATTCTAACAAATGTTTGCATATATATGATACATAACATCTGGGTAAATATGCAATGTATCAAATAGGTCATATCACTTATCAATGACATTATCTGTACATTGTAGGTATAATATTTCATAGGAATAGCATGGTAATATTTCAATAGGAATAAAGATAAATGTATTTTACATGACATATTATTTTCTTTTTTGTACAGGATGTGGATGAAAAGATCGATTGGCACAATTATAAACAGATAAAAGAAGATGCAAAAAGAAGTGGGACAGGAGAGCAAGGAAAGCCAGCGTTTTTATCCCCTTCTCTTGATGCACTGAAGGAAAAATTATATAAAACCAATGGTTTCAATGCCGCTTTAAGCGATGAAATTTCTTTGAATCGTTCAATTCCAGATATTAGACATTCTGAATGTAAAAAAAAAAAATATTTGAGGACACTCGATCCTGTCTCTGTGGTAATCTCTTTTCACAATGAACACTTTAGTACTTTAATGCGTACATGCTGGAGCGTTATTAACCGTTCTCCACCTTCACTTCTCTATGAGATTATACTAGTCGATGATGCCAGCACAAAGGTAGAATTAAAAAACAAGTTGGATGATTACGTAAAGAAACATATGCCAAAGGTAAAGATAATACGATTACCAAAACGATCAGGATTAATAAGAGGCCGATTAGCTGGCGCAAAAAAAGCAGTATCTAAAATTCTCGTCTTCCTAGATTCGCACAGTGAAACCAATGTGAACTGGCTACCACCGCTTTTAGAACCAATTGCTCAAGATTATAAAACTTGTGTCTGCCCCTTTATCGACGTAATAGCATATGAAACATTTGAATACAGGGCCCAAGATGAAGGTGCTAGAGGTGCCTTCGATTGGGAATTGTATTACAAACGTTTACCACTACTTCCAGAAGATCTAAAACAACCTGCTGAGCCATTTAAGAGCCCGGTCATGGCCGGCGGTCTGTTTGCTATAAGTGCAAAATTTTTCTGGGAACTGGGTGGTTATGATTCTGGTTTAGATATATGGGGTGGAGAACAATATGAATTGTCATTTAAAATATGGCAATGCGGTGGTCAAATGTATGATGCTCCTTGTTCAAGAGTGGGCCATATTTACAGGAAATTTCCACCCTTTCCTAATCCTGGTCGTGGAGACTTCTTAGGAAAAAATTACAAGAGAGTAGCAGAAGTATGGATGGATGAATACGCAGAATATATTTACCGTAGACGACCTCATTTACGATCATTAGATCCAGGCAATTTAACGGAACAGAGAAAGCTTCGAAAGAAATTACATTGCAAACCGTTCAAGTGGTTTATGGAAAATATAGCCTTTGATCTTGTAGAAGTATATCCACCGATAGAGCCTGATGATTTCGCTTCAGGAGAAATCAGAAATATGGGAGCACCAGAATTATGTCTTGATGCTAAGAAAATGAAAAAAGATGAGATTATAAAGGTAGATACTTGTAAAAAAGATAATCCAGTATTATCAGGAGAACAAGAGTTTAAATTGACATGGCACAAAGACATTAGACCAAAAGATCGCACAGATTGTTTAGACGTATCTAGATCAGATATCAAAGCCCCAGTCAGTTTATATCCTTGTCATGGAAAACAGGGTAATCAGTTATGGCGATACGACGTAGAAAAACAATGGTTGATGCATGGTTATGTACCAAGATGTTTGGATACTGATCCAGGTAGTAAGAAGGTTTACGTGACTGCATGTGATCAATCGTCTCCTACTCAAAAATGGAGAATAGAAAATGTCAATATGAAAGCTATAAATAATTGGGAGAACGTGGGACCAAAGCTCAAATAAATTTCTTCCTTTCTATTGCCATAATTTTATATTACATTGAGTTACACTCTTAAGCCTTGCAATTTCGATTGAATGTAAATATTGGCAGATCCTGCTGTTTCCAACTAGTCATTCTACGTTGAGATTCAATTACTGTACTTTAGTCGATTGAAAGAAAGTTTTTAGATATGGAAATGAAGATTTGCGCTCTATATGAGAGAAATACGATTTTATATCTAATACATATAAAAAAGAAATCTCTTTTTAAACATTTTATTTTTATCTCGTTTTATTACGATCGATTAACATTATTCATAAGAGCGTACTATTTGCTGTGTGCCTTAATTCTAACGGCTGCATTTAATAACACCATGTAAAAAAATAAATTAGAAACATCAACAGGTTTGTTATTCGACTGAACGGTATAAAGTTAAGTAGATTATATTACGATATGGTTGCCATAGGAAGAGATTTGCCCTTTCATAAATTATTAGAAGAAAAGATGAGGTGCTAATAATGATATCATATTTTATATATTTCTAAGTGAGCATTCTATAACTTTAGTTAGAAATATAGAGGGTGCTATAATAAAAATTTCTATCACATTTGTGCCGAGAAAATATCAAATTATTCATCGAAAGAATTTATTGAATATTTTAACATATGTATGATAATAATATCATAGATAAGATTTATTCAAACAGAAAAAGAAGTCAACGTTTTTTAGCTCTCAAATATTCAAAAGATATCTGTTGATAAGATTTCAAAAAGAATCTATAAAATTAATAGATTAGGAGATATTACTTGAAAAAATTTCAAAGATATCTGAATAAAAATATAGTGATATATATATATATATATATATTCACACGCATTTAATAATAATAACAAATATATATATTTAAATATTTTTATAATATATATATATATATGAAATAGATATTTGTCTCATACATACATATATTTATAAATTTATTTAAATATATATTAAATTATAATTTAAATTATAAAATATATATATATATATATATATATATATATAAAACTAATAAATCTAATTCAAATGAATGATTAAAATAGATTCGAAAAGAAAATATATTTCTACTATTTATAAAAAATAAGACAGTAGACGAATAAAAATCATAGAATCATTGACTAATAAAACAAGGAATTATTTATATTTAACAGAATAAAAATAGAAGCAATAATCATAACGAAAAATTAAATCAAATTGAAAAAATAATTTTAATTGAATAATTCACTTTAAACGATTAGTATAACTAAATATACATACATATATATATATATACACACACACACACACAGACACCCATAAATATAGGTACATTTCTCAAAAGCGTAATAATTATTAAGTGACTGTGATTATGACGATTATGATGAAGATTATGATAATAAAAATCTGGTAACATTCGAATATTATTAATATTTTTTTAAAACATTTATATAGTTTAATAAATATCTAGGACTATTTTTCTTTTCCTTAAATGATTATTAATATCAAATTTCAACTTACCTTTAACATTAGCACATTCACCATCGGGATGTGCCATGCGTTGCATTGCAGATGGTGCTACTCCCAATGGTATAGAAATTTTTTCACCTAATATCGTCGTGCTTATGTCTCTTTTTGAAACATCTCGAAGAAATCTAGGTTTTATTCGATACCTAAATAATAACACATAATTCATATAATTAATTCATCCAAATTTTTTATTTATTAATATGAAAATTTGAATTTTGTTATTTTCTCTTTTTTGTTTTATTTTGTTTATAAAATATTTATAAAATTTGTTCTTTTTTCGAAACATCCAGAAGACATTTGTGTTTTATTCGAAACATGAACGAAATAAATTTAATCAATTCATTTGAATTTCATATGTAATAAAAATTCAAATTTGATATTGTTTTGTTTTGTTGTTTTTTCCCTCTTACAAAATATAAATTTAATAAAATTTTTTCAAATAAGTAAAATGGATTACGTATCGTATGAATGTTATCAATGCTAACTTATCATAATTTCATAATAATCATTTTTAAACAAGCTCCCGGTTGTCGATAATAATATCATCAACAATAATATCTCTGTTATAAGACAATATTATTATCAGGCGTATAAATAATACGATCTTTGTACCTCTTAAAAGCTTCTCTGTTCCATCGTAAACTAGATTCTTCACCGGCTCCGCTTTTATAATAATCTCTTACGATTGGCGTCAGATTGTTAATCGCATATTTTTCGTAATCTTCCAAGCATACGAAGTTCAACATTTTCCTTTAAAAATAAAAATAATGAAAAAAGGAAAAAAGAAAAAACATACAAGTACAAAAATGAAAAAGCAAAAGAAATTTGAATCGAAAATAAATATTTTATAATAAAATTATTTAGAAATTTCGTAATTTACACGTTTCATGACCCTCAACTTCGTCGAAGATAACTGTAACTCTCTCTCTCTCTTTCTCTCTCTTATCAGGGAAAATATATTTTTTTTTATTTTCAATTCAATTCAACGCATTTGTATTATCAATAATAACACATACACACACAATACAAAATTGCTTAAAGTATTTATGAGATTAAATTTTTTCTTCTTTAGACGTAAATAAGATAAGACGATAAAAAAGATAATTATTATGTAACAAGCAGAAAATTATTTAATCGTTTTCTATAATAATATTTTTTCTTTTTTTGTCTTTTTTTTTATTTTTTATTTTTTTATTTTTCTATTTTTTTTTTTTTTTTTTTTTTTTTTTTTTTTTTAATTAAAAATATCAAATAGAAAAAAAAACTTACTGCGAGAAAATCAAAATATCGTGGAAAATAAATTGATATTATATCGTTGAAAAATTTTCGCTTAGAAGGAACAACTAGATTCTGAAGAAGAAGAGAATCAAAGAGTACATCGATCGTCTTGGCCGTCTGGCGTATAACTGACACCAAGAACGAAAATCACTAACATAATCCATCGTATTCATCGAATGTGAACTATGTATAACGTTACTGATAAAGATGTTTATATACTTGGTAATATACCATCAAGTTGAAGAAGATTTATTCGAAGAGAGAATTTTTTGTTTCTTGTTATTACATTTATCATTATCTTTTTTTTTTCTATTTAATTTTTTCAAAGAGAAGATTTATTCATTCGAGCCTTTTCATTCGATTTTTTTTTATTTATTTTGTATTTCTTTCTTTTTCTTTTTTTTTATATCTTTTTTTCGAAAAACAAACTTCACATTCATCTCTCACTGATGGATTTGATCTTTGATATGTCCAAGATCTCTTACGAATTCATGAAAACCCATTAAAGCAAATCAATTATACAAAATATATATTTTTCTGTTTCGACTGTTCAATGATGATGTGAGAAATACATTGATCAAATATGATTACATATACCAGTAAAAATATATAATAGAAATAAAAATTTATTTAACTTTACGTCGGCATTTAATAAAATAAAAGATTAAATTAAATTTATCGTCAGGTGCCTGAATTAATTCGATGATATTCTTTTTATGATTTTTCAGTTTCATTTACAAAAGAAAAAGAAACTATTAATATGTTACGAAATATTTTATAAGTTTTTATTTTCTATTACTTTTTCCCATCTTTTCGATGGATTATAAATTGTCTTCTCAAAAGAAAGACACTGATTTTATGGCAATGTAATCATTGATTCACTTTTGTACGTTATCTACGATGTTGGAATGATATCAGAGCGTATTTAAATAAATGATTTGGGTATTCATAATTCAACAAATATTTAAGATTTTTTCGTGAGTACGATAATACGTATTTGTTTAAAAAAAGAAAAAAGAAAAAAAAAATAATAATAATGCATGCGCACGTATACTTGAGAAAAAAATTATAATCGTGAATATGCAGGCCAATTTGAAACATTCATCTTTCTCCTCTAATACTTTTTTCTAACTTTAATCAAAAACAAAGATATGGCTTTGTTACATTATTACAGAATAATAATATTTACAAAATATATCGTTAACTAATCACTTTTCGGCATTGTATCCGTATACTTTTTTTATTCCAAATGGCACGAAGAATCAATTTGTACAAAAAAGATTCATATATAAATATAAAGTTCCGTTCAAATAAATACGGATGACCTTAAGAAAAAAATCCTTCCAATCGTCCAGATGTATCCCTTCGAGTGTCACTTTCTCTGAATGATTTTTTTTTCTATAAAATCATAAATAACGGTAACATTTAGATTTAGATTGATTTAAATGACTCATAAACCTGTATAACATAAATCGATATATCGTTGTATGGAGAAGGGACCCATGGATTACGGGGCTCGAGACGATTGCCATGATCATCTGTGCGCTTAAATCCTTCGATGATAATCCACCATCTTAAAAATAAATATAACGATAGTACAACAATTTGAAAATAATTAATGATTCCTTTTAAACATTACTTTATTACATTCCGTTAAAAATAATACACAAAAAAATTCAAGAGACTCGTTGATGATGATGGAGCTTTTTCGATTCTCGAACGTATCGCGATATTCGAAATCAAAAGCACCGTTACTCTTGCTTTCGTTATCTTTTCTTTTCTTTTTTTTTTTTTTGTTTCTTCTTCACTCTCTTTTTTTTTTTTTTTTTTTTTTTTTTTTTTTTATACATAAAACTTGATGTATTGTATTTAGTATCTTTGTTTTTACGCCGCTCGATAGGATCGCTTAAGTTCGATAATATACATTCTCGATTATTGATTAAATCAATCGGTTTTATTTGCTCGTTTGGTGCTTCAAATCAACGCGAAGAGAAACGATGGAGTTCGAGATTTGAACTCGATCGATCGATCTATCAATTAATCTATCGATCTAAAGCGAGGCGTATGTATATTGTACGTACTTACATCGATCGACTTTATCATTTTTCTCCATTTTTTCTTTTCTTTCTTTCTCTCTTTCTTTTTTTTCATCATTCTATATCCTACGTAAATATCATTTATATGAATGTAAATCTTGCATCGAACGAGAAACAAGACGAAGAAAGAGGAATCAAGATTTAATTTCGTACAAAAAATGCGCCATTTTTTTCCTTTTGAAAATGATTTAATCGATATCAAGATTCTTTTCTTCTCTCTCTCTCTCTCTCTCTCTCTCTCTCTCTTTCACTTTTATTATTAATTATGTATAATTTACTTCGATAAAATATTTTCGTAAATGCTTCGTTCGAAATAATACGAGCTTAAATAATTATCTCCTTTCTATTCGAACGAATATTAATAAAATCGATTCGTGTATTAGAATCATCTTCGCGTTGCATTGCTTTTGTTTTTTTTGTATCTCGATCCTTCGATCGAGGAATGAATAACAACGCTTACAGACGCTTAACAGTTGGTCAATTTTGAGTATCGTCCAAATGATCGTATACAAAGTGTCTAAATTTTAAACAATATGATCAAATATCTCCGATCCTGTTGACTTTATTAACCTAATGTTTCAAACGAAAGTAGCTAAGTTTTGAACAGAAAATGTTATATTTATTGTAGCTATTTTATAAAGCGCGCTTGTCGTTAAAATAAAAAAATTATGGAGAACAATTACTGTGAGTTTGACAACAATAGCCTCTATATAATAGCTATTGTAATAAATATTTTCAAATTTCTTTCTCAGAACCTAACGACTTTTATTTTTATCAATTTCTTTATAGAAACAATATGATTGATGATATTTGGTTGTATTGTTTAAAATGAAACACTCCGCATATATGTGGTTTTCTAGTTTCGAAATCGTATCGTTCGAAGAAATTACGAAATCGAATTGCGCGCTCTCGAAAAGCTTCACTTTCGGCCATTTTTATTTTATTTACATAACTTCATTCGCAATCGAGATTGTTTCTCAAGTTTATATAGCAAGTATGTATGTCATTTCTCTCGTCATCTCATTTTTATAATATATCGTTGATTCTCGAATGAAGGAATTTAAAAATTCGCCTTCTTTGTAAATATTAGTAAATACTAAAAAGTATTTCAAACACTTTGGATTCAGAGTTAATAAAAAATATTATACAGAGCCCGTTTGGTATATATATATATATTTTTTTCTTTTTCTTTCTTTTTCTTCTAATCGCATAACACATTTATCAAAGTTTCTTCGACTTTCAATCGATATCAATTAATTACTCGGGACAATAATATTGTCTTCATATTTACGTGAAATAATATAATAATAAAAGAAAATGAATATAAGAAAAAGAAAAAAAGAAAAAAGAAACGGGCTAAGATAATATTTGATTATAAATATATCCGCGTAGAAAGGCAGCATAAACCGTAATCGTATTCTCGTACCTCGAGCACTTCCTTGTGTCTTGGTCCCTTGATTACGATTCTAATCTCTCCTGCAATCATTCATTTTCATATTAGTCGTATTCGACTGATATAGAAAAAAAGAAAAAGAAAAAAGAAAAAGAAAAAAGTAAGATAAGAGATTTCACTGTTATTTCATGTCGAAGATTCACAGAAAGGGGCTTCGCGTAGTATATCTTCCTATATATATTATATATACACGCACGCGCGCGCGCACACGCACACATTCACACACACGTATATCAAATAATAACAATAGAGTATAAACTACTACAATTGTGTAATTAATTTTGTATCTTATATGTACAACTATCTTAATATCATCGAGAGCACAACGTTAGAGAAAGTATGATTAATTTATATGCTAACAAATAAACATGACTCGCACGATCATGAACACTTAAAACAATAAAATTATTTGTTAGTTTTCTCTTAGAACCTTTTACATAATTAATGACGATATTAGTGCGTTATCAAAATTTTCTAATCAAATATAATATCATTCATCGCCCGCGTCCAAATTGATTCTTTTCTTCTGATCCTTTTTCTTTGTTAATTTTTTTTTTTCTTTTATCAAAACAATTGTACGTAAGTTATTACCTTTTTCTCCTCTAAAATTTGTTAAAAAAGATGTTTAGTTTCTTACGATCCCGTGCATATATCATTTTCTTTTCGTACGAAACATCAATTAAAATTATTTGTTTAGTTTTATTGGAAAGATCATAGAATAGTGGTAATTCGACGTTAGATTTTTCGAATAAGCTTTGTAATAATTTGAAATATTTTGTTTATTATACAATAAATATAGGAAGAATTTTGGCACAGTCTTTTTCTTTTCTTTTTTATTATTTTTTATTTTCCGTTAAATTTACCTCGAAAGATAAAAATAATTATTACTCGATATTTGTTTAATTATTTACTGCAACAATAAAATTATAATAACAATAAAACTGTGCCAATATTTTTCTCGGTCACTGTAATTACGATGATTATTTCAAATCATTATAAATAAATTATAATATTGTTATCACAGAATTTATACAATGAGATTAGGAGCAACAAAAAATTTACAGGACTCGAACGACTCGACCGTTTCATTTTCTCAAAAAAAAAAAAAAAAAAAATTTATGCGTTGATATTTATAAAATATTTTGAAATCGATATTATAAAATTGCCAATATGTGATTTGATGCATGATCATACTTTTTCCTTTGCGAGTTTAAACTCACAAGTCTCTTTTTTTATTTTTATTAATGAAAAAGAAAAAAAGAAGAAGAAACGAAATTCCAAAGAATTCAAGTTCAACCAAATCAGAAAATGTTAGACTAGGCTTGATTATTAAAAAAACAATAATAATAATAACAACAACGAAAAATAACAACAATATCAAATAGGAAAAATAAAGAATGTAAAAAAAAGAAAAAAGAAAATCGTTTTCGACGTGTTGAACTTCGAATCCAATTTCTGAATATCTTCGAATCCAACGAGAATTATTTTATGTTTTCTATTTTTTCTTTCTTCTTAAATAGATTAATACGAAAATGAGAGAAAAACAAAGAGAAAAGGAGGAAGACGATTGTGTTACAATTATTATTGCGATTATTAACGTCAATTTCTATTTTTCATAATGACGATTTTCTTAATCGATCGGGAAAAGCTCTTTTTTCTGTTCTGTTTTTTTTTAAATTGAAGTTGGAAACTATTAAAATGGAAATATCGATTATATCGTGAAAAAGAAAATTATTAGAAATATGTTAGAAATATGCTCGAAGTAGAACAATTAGAAATTCGGAATAAAGATTGTTTCGGGCTGTACATCATTCGATTAATTCTTTAAGATTGCGATATTATTATATCGTTAATGTAATAATCGTCTCGAGGTGTCACATACAATTATCATAAACAATTTATTCATATCCATAGTCCTTCTCCGCAAGATATCAAACTATATATCTATGTATATATATATATATATTTTTTTTGTATTAATATTCGGGTAATAATAAAAAAAAAATAAAATAAAATAAAGAAATTCATAGTTCCCAAACTAAAGATCGAGTGAGCCTATTACAAAAAAAAAAAAGAAAAAAAAAAAAGAAAAAAGAAATTCTTTTTTATTGTAATATTATCCTTTGAACGAATAAATAATTTTCCTTTTATAAATTCAAACAATCGCTCGTATCGTGAAAGTTTGGGAACCGAATATGAAAAAATAACAAGTTCTCAATGTAAAAATGCATAACAACACATAGACTCGTTCGATTAAATCGAGTTAAACGATGTGCAAATTGTAATTATATATTATACGAGTTCCCTTAGAACTTATTTTATTTTTGTCTTTCTTTTTTATTCCAAATACGAAAAAAAAGAAACAAATATATATATATATATATATATATATATATATATATATATATATATATATATATATATATGTATATATATATATGTATGTATATATATATATATGTATGTATATATGATCCGTCGATAAGAATTTTTAATTATATTAAAATGATAATTCAATGAAATTACAATTCGTCCATCGTTATATTCGATTCGATACATTATTGACAAAAAGACACACATACGTACAAATCGAATTCTCTCTTGCACTCGTAGTTATATTCCTTTTATACGTAAGAAGGAAATTCGCATTATAATATTACACACGATTTTATACATAGTTTCTTATCATCCTCTGGCTCGATCGATATATATTCAATTTAACAAGAATCAAAAATGAAATGCTTTATTCTTCGCACGTCTTCTTACGAATTGTAATAACGAAACACTTCACTTTTTTTATCGATCAAATAATATTAATATAGACATCTCTTTGAATGAGTAATATCTATGTATCGAAGTTTCGGTCAATTCACATCAATGAATTCATTTCGGGTTTCATTAAATAGATCATAATACTAGGAAAGTTTGGAAAAAAAATTTTCGGATTTTGACATTTGTATATAAATTTCTTAAATAAATGATGAGTTATTTATAATTCAAATTATTAAAAATTTTTGCGAGATGAGATCGTCTGAAAAAAAGAAAAAGAAGAACAAAAAATAATAATAATAATAATAATAATTTTCGAAAGAATCACACATTACTTGGATAAAACATTTTCATTTAAAATCCCTTCCCTTGAATGCGAAGCAGAGGTTGCTCGAACGCGTTTAAAAATGATCAAACGAGAAATTGAAAAAAGAGTAGGGGTATAGTTTTCGAGGTGGGAACGAAGAAAAAAAAAAAGAGAAGCAATGTACAGATAAACGTAAATACATTGACCGCATACTGATACGAGGTAGTTTAAACATCCTCTTTATCTCGCTGCAAATGGTTTTACGAGTTTCGACATTTCAAAGGCAAATGAGAAATGAGGTCATCGAAAGGTATGTATGTAGATCGCATATATATAATCGCGAATATGATAACAAAATGGCGATGAAAAAAAGACAAAGATGACGACGACGATGATGACTACGACGACGACGACGATGACGGCAACGACGACGACGATGACGACGACGACGACGATGACGACGACGACGACGACGACGATGACGACGACGATGACGACGACAACGAGGACGACGATGATACAACGAAAAGGTAGTAAAAGAAAGAAACGTTGTTCGAAAAATCATTTAACGATGGTTGATCTTAAAAAAAAAGAAATAGAAAAAAAATAATTAGATAAAAAAAAGAAAAAAGTTAAACGTTCGCACGTGTAGTGAATTTACGCTAGTAAATGAAGTCGATCTGGTAATTTAACCGCCATCCATTTTTATTTAAATTTACTGACTAGAGGGTCAACCGAGTTAACGAGTTAATAATAATAATAATAATAATAATAATAATAATAATAATAATAATAATAATAATAATAATAATAGTAATAATAATAATAATAATAATAATATTAATAATAATAATAATAATAATAATAATAATAATAATAATTCGTGCTTTATATAGAACTAGAATTAAAAGAACGTCGATGAAGAGTGAAAAAGAGAGAGAGAAAGAGAGAGAAAGAGAGAGAGTGATAGAGGAGTGAGAGATTTACATTCGACAAGTATAAAAAAAAAAACAACTTGAGTATAATGACCGAGAAAGAGAACTATTTATCGCTACCCTTTTTGTTTTCTCTTTTTTTTTTTTTTTTTCTTTACACTCAAGTAATTCATTATTTCCGATTTATTCTTCAGCAAGAAAAACATTCATCCATACGCATTTGCCTTTGATTCAAAAATTTTGATGACACGCCTATTCGATTTTTGTATTCGAAGAAAATTGTCGTATCGGTTATTTCGACTCGTTACGAATTATTAACTATAATGTTATAAAGGTCCGTAAAATCTGTTTCAATAGTCTTTCGTACGTGAATGTTTCTTCTTTTTCTTCTTCTTATTTCATTTTGTTTCATTTCATTCCATTTCATTTCATATTTCATTTTCATTTTTTTTTTTCTTATTTTTTAATAAAAAAGGGACATTTTTAATATAATCTGTCTTGATCGTTAAACGATCGAGTCGATTTTTCATCGCGATAACTAGACGCGTTCGGCACAACAATTTGTCCGCGTATATGTGTATTATCTGTATCTGTGTGTGTTATATGTATATCGTTTGATGGAAAGATATATTTTGTTTGTTTTCTTTTTTTGCTTATTTGTTTGTTCACAATAATTCATTATTACCGACCTCAATCGTGTTGTATGAGTTTTTAATGTGTGTAAGTATGCTCGCATGTATATATGTGCGTGTGTGTAAAAGTGTATATAGAGTGTGTTTTGTGTGTGTGTATGTGTATATATATATATACGTGTGTGCTTGTTTCTCTTATACAATTTCCGTATCCGTCTCATACTCTTACACAGTACCGTACAATAAGAAAGGTGATACAATCGTGTATCGGTGACACAAAAATTTTCAGTTCAACCACCTATCTGACACAATTCGAAAAATCAACTATATATGATACAAGAGATGTGTGTTACGCTTATTTAGTAATACAATTAAATATTAAATAATTATAGACTACATTTTCATTAACAAAAAAGAACTTAGCATACAGTCTGTGTACAAAAACCAGGATTTACAATAGCGTTTCTAACCTTCAATGTATAATAGGAATATAATAAATTTTTTTTTATCACATATAAAAAGCAGTTGTATATGTACATATCTGAGTAAGATTAGGTACCATTATTTAAACCGATAGAAGCTAGTACGTAATTTGGTACGCTGTGTTTAAATCTTGGATAGTCGATAAATATGAGAAATTAATTAATATGTCGTGTTATTTCCTGGTGTCTCGACATACTACTCGTTGGTACTTCTCCACAAATTCCTATGTATACACACGGTTTTTCTTATAATGCTTATATATCCTTGTTGCATGACACTTCAGTTCTCTTTTTTAATATTATTTATATAGTATTTATATATAACACGTGTTGCTTAATAAGTCAGAGCTATGGCCAGTTGGTGTAAGATCAGAATTTTTCTTTGCACTTAATCGTTCTTTTTTCTCCTACTCATGTTCTTTTATTTTATTTTATTTTTTTATTCTATTTTGCGATTTATGATCAAATGATCTAAGTTGATGTTTCTTTCTTTTTTTCTTTATTTATTTAACTTTTTTGTTTTCGTTCGTTCGTTCGTTCGTTCGTTCATTCATTCATTTCCGTTTTTCTTTCTTAAGATTTTCAATAAACAATTAAAAACAGCTTTGTATGGAAAGAGACCAGTTCTTCAAACTCTTTGAAACATTATGTATATCAGAACGATACAAATTAATTGTTCAATTCTCACATACCATTCTATGTCTCTACCGTCGAATAATATTATATATTTCGTTTCTTTGAAGAGAATATTAAAAACAAAATCCAAAAGAAAAAAAAAGAAAGAAAAAAAAAAAAATAATATGAAAAATAAGAAGAAGGAAAATCAACAACAACGACAATAATAACAGAAAGAAAAAAAAAGAGAGAAATGTTCGATTAGCACTGTGGTCAATTTTGTTCTACATCATTTACATAAAGTCACTTCGAAGGTGCGTGTCATTTTTACCCTGTCATAGCTCAGCTGCAGGTGTATATTATAAATCGATAAACGATTTTCCCCGATCGCTTTATTTTTATTTTTATTTATATTTTTATTTTTATTTTTATCTTTATCTTTATCTTTTTCTTTTTGTTTTTTATCCTTTTTTTCTCTTTTTGTTTTTTTCCCTTCCGATTTCATTAAATTACACAAAATGTAAGCAATTAATAAAAATGTTAATTCGATTCTTATAAGTCTACCCTAAAAATACGATGGAGTCGTACGATATTCAAGGCACAACTCTTTCAAATCGGTTGAACTGAAAGAAAGCACAATATAGGGACGACATCGGCATGATATTATGCATTTATTCGGACTCTGATATATATATATATATATATATATATATATATATATATATATATATATATATACACATATATATATATATATATGTATATTATAGTTATAATGTTTTTTTTTCTTTTTCTTTTTCTTTTCTTTTTGACATTGGAAAATGTGTCCTTCCTTATTATTCTTTGAGATTAAGTACAAAAAATTTCTTCTTCGTTATACCGAAAGACTATGCGACAAAAAAATATTTCGTTTTGGAGCGTTAAAATCTTGTTACCACATGTTGTTTTCTTTTCTTTTTTTTAATGAGTGACAAGCGCGTTGGTGTAACCAAATATTTCCTATTATTATTAACAATCCACGCAGCGCACGAAAAAAATCGTGATCTATACGTTTGTCTTGTATTCGGTAGAGACAGAATATCCCATAACACTAGTCGCTATACATTTATACAATCTTATCATATTCCTAAATTTGAATTCGCATGTGTTCATTGAGGCAAATCGAATTCATAACTTTTTCTTTTATCTTTTTTTTTTTCTTTTTTTTTCTTTTTTTTTTTTTTATAACACTGTTGTTATTCTAGCAAAATGAATTGCGTATATTTTGCGAAATAGACACGAACGCGAATGAAATTTTTTTATTTGTTTTTCTTTCTTTATTTTCTTTTTTTTTCTTTTTTTTTGCTTTTTTCCCCATTTTATTTCTTTTTTTGTTTTCTTTTTTGTATAAAATAATATAGCTTTAATATATGGCTTGAAAATCGATTTGAAACTTCATGTGTATGACATTTTTTACCCACAGCGATATGTGTAGAAAAACGTAAAATGTGAAATAACTTTGAGACTGAAATTAAAGATATCAATTGTAGTTTACCTCAATTAACATGCATATATTCTGTCTTCAAACGAAATCGTCTTCCTAATTTCTTGCAGTGCAAATGATGCCACATCATATATATGAATGTAAAGTAACTGCCCACAGTGAAACTGACAGATTAATATAAGTTTGCAAAGTCCAATTACAAGAAACAATTTTTCAAGTATATTATATCTGTACATACGTTTTCCATTCAACACCAAGCTGCTGGCACAGTAATAATTAAAAGATTGTGACATGATTTCTCTGAGGCAGCAACTCAATAGGAGGTCGATATTTAGTATTCATTATGGATCCTGGCTTGTACTTTGGGATGATTCACAATTATGTGGACTGCGAATTTGATGTGCTAGAAGAGGTGTGTGAACTGGAGATGGTCCAGGCTGTGGCTGATCTTCTTGCATTTGTTGTATTACAGAAACTTCGGGATAACTAGAATGTATATAAAAAAAAAGAAAAACAAAAATTCAATTAACAATATGTAATTAAATATATTATTTTTTTTAAAGAATATCACATTACTTTAAATATATGTTCACAGCTCGTACGAAAGCTGTTTTTACGAAGAAAAAAAAAAGAAATAAGTAAATAAAGAAAGAAAGAAAAAGAGTCGAATATTTCTTAAATACCTTACCCTATAGACGCAGATCCCCAAACTACACTACGACCAGATCGCAATAAGTCTCTCGTTTGAGGCTGATATTTCTCTGTTTCTTCTACGCAATCTTCCCTTGTTTCTTCGATTTCTGGTTCCATTTCAGAACAATAAACTACTGCTTTTTCCAAAGTCTTTTTAGCACTGTTACTACGTTCTAATCCAAATCCGTTCGTTGAATCATTGGATTGTGCTGGAGGAGACCAATTATTGTATGGTAGTGTATAAGGTGCTGTTGGTGGATATGGTCTCTGAAAATAAATAAAGGATCAATAATAAATACTCTCATCTCTTTAATATTTTGTTTTGTTTTGTCTGTATGTGTGCGTGCATGTATATGTATTTAATACGATAATCAATCCAATATTGTAATAATCAATTTTACTTACTTTATCTAACTCATCGTGAAGCCACTCAACAGCATGCATCCATTTTCTTTTCAATTCGGATGAGTGACACAAATATCGATGTGCAGCTCTACATTTACTAAACAATTGTACCATACACTTTATACATTGGTATGCTCTTTTCTGTTGTTGATTTTTATATTTCTGAATTATGTCAAATAATCCCTCCCTTTCTTCGTATAAACCTGCGAAATATATATTACATATACATATTATATCAATATAAAAGTATTTCTTATTACTACAAAAAAAAAAAGAAAGAAACAAAACAAAAAAAATATATATATATTTTACCTTGAAGTGCTGTACAAATACGATTATTCTGCCAATTATCTTCCATAAGAAGTATAGCAAGAAGAAGATCCGTATGATGCCTTAATTCGTGTGCATAAACGAAACTTATTTGTAAAAGTAATTCGCTAATTACTGTTCGCGATAAATTGAAGTTTTCCCAACAACAAAACTGTAATAACTTGGTAGTATCTTCGGTAACATTAGCATCTTCGATCAACTTTTTCATATAACTGTTAATATAATAGAAAAGAAAAGAAAAAGAAGAAATTAAAATAATAGTTTAAATGATCTATAATATTACTTGTTTTGAATTAAATTAATGCCTTGCCTGTTTTCAACAAAAAGAAGTTCGGCTGCTTGCGGTTGAATAGGCATGAGATAGCCTGACTGGCATGATGAATCACCATATGGATTTGGCAAAGGTGGTTCTTTCGAAGTTGTTCTCGAAGATACGTCACAACAACGTATCAACATACTAACAACTTGATGAAGTTTCGTCAATTCAGGATATTGATATTTTATTGCTGGTCCAGGCCCTTCGTCAATTGCGACTGACATGAATGTAACTGGAACGTTAAGCTGAAATAAAAAAATTCAAATTAATTATCAATAACTCGTATCGCTTATGCTACCTTATAAAAGAAAGTAAAACCGTAAAAAATTTACCGTGAGCAATTGTAATTTCTCTTGTAATCCTAAATTAGCATACATGTGAAATAATGAAAAATAATGTGGAAGGTGGCGACCATGATCGGAGATTTCTCTTTGGAGTAACGAAAGTACCGCATGCATTAGATGATCGCTCAGTTTTACAGTGGGTTCTGAAAGTATATCTGTGGAAAGTATATATGTAGTTAAGTATATAATCGGTATATGGAAGTATAAAATTATGAAACTTTCAATATACATGAAAAGATGAAAGCTGAATATACAAAAATGTATGAATACTTACTTGATGAATTTATACTAGTACATATTGATGGGCTATCGTGTAATGAAAAATGTGCAAGACACACTACAATTTTAACAAAGGCTGTTCTTACTTCGGTACTAGGACAACTTAAAAGATATTCACAAAATCTGTAAATAATAAATTTCCATTAGTATAATAAAACATCAATTGTAAAAAATATATTTTTCTTTATATTAATTTATATACCTATGTGGATGATTCAGAAGAACATTATGAGCGAACCAAGAGCGTACTGCTTTACTATTACAAAGATGATGACATAAAATATCATTCCACTCTGTGGCTGCTCCACGTAATGTTTTTTTAGTATGAAAACCAGTGAAGAATAAAAATCTCGACGCTAATTGAACTGCTAACATCGATAATTCCTCTGCTTCTGGGCTCTATAATAAGTTTTTTGTTTTCAATTACGTTTACTATTTTAATTCATATTTCTTTGTATTTTATATATTTACATTAATAAATTAAGTCTTGGTAACAAACTTACAGGTTTTTCATTAAGATATTGTCTGTTAATATTATGATTATCAGAAGACACTAATTTTTTTATAAATTGAAAATATTCTGCACTAAATTGATTCCGATTATGCATAAACTTAATATTCTGCTTCCTCACACTGTATTCGATAGCTTGTGGCATTTTCATTACACCTAGCTTAGTATCTGTAAAAATAATTAACTAGAATGTAATTGCATTTACATCATTCTATAAAAATTATATAAAAATTAGACCATTTCATATTCTTTATATATTTTACTAGTTTATAATTACTGCAGCATATTAAATACTTAAACTATATTGCAGAATGCATATATATGTGTGCGTGTGTGTTTGAGTGTGTGTGTACATTCACATACATACATACATGCATACTTATTCGCAATTAAACTCCTGCTCATGTGTATAAGTATAGTTATGTATGTATGTATGTATGTATGTATGTATATATATATATATATATGGTGCTATTAGGAATATGGTATATAGTACGTGTATAAAATAGTCTCATGTGTCTCAATAATAATATATCACAGAAACATTGAATATGTATATAATGAAGATAAATTTCTTCAAATAAACAATAATACTTACATAATGATAATTCGTTGAAACTTTTCATTAAAGAATTTTCTTCTATGTCTAGTCTGGTATAAAAAAGCATATACGCATTCCACCATCGTTTTTGTTTACGGTAACTGACACGTTTCGATATATGATCAAAAACTTCGCCTAAATAATCACCACCAAAGCATTGTGATTTCATTTCTTCTTCCTCTTCCATTTTACATTCTGTTACATCTCCATCATCGAATTTATACCATTTAGCAGTACCATCGGTTTGTCTGTAATAATACAGATAATAGTTTAAAAACTAATATCCGTTACTTTAAGATTAAATGCATAATACAAACCTATGCAAAATATAAGAATAATAATGGCCACCACTAGCCTGGCCACTATGTACTACGATGCCAGTTAATTGATATTTTGTACAAGTTCCTTTTATAGATTCCTCATAATCACAATCTATGACTTCTCCTTCCAACTTAGCTAAGCCAGAGACTGTATAGGGTTCCATATCAAGATCTCTTGGGAACTCGAAATAATCATTAAATTTAATAGCACAAACTCGTTCATAGTCATACTCAAACCTTTTTAGTTGTATCGCTAAAATAGGTGGCAGTTTTTTCACGCATAACCTCTTTACTGTTACTACCTAAAAACATAATAAACAAGTATATGTAGATAATTTTATAAAAACTCATATAGTTATATAATATATCCGTAAATAATATCTATAAATAAACAAAACACAATCAAAAGTGTAAAATCATACTTTTTTGTTGCATTTATCACAATGATAAGCATCGGCTCCTTCCAATAGTTCACCTTTCACATATTGTTCAAGAGAATCCAATAAATTACTATGATTCCTTATATCCACACTAATCACACTGAATGGTTCTTCTTTGGAATATCTGGAGGTAATGTAACGTGGTATTATAGTCTACCGAAAATAGGAGAATATAAGAATTAAAAAGGTACCTATGAGGGCAACCTTTGCAGATTTTTTGATCACTGTATGAGCCACCAAGAATTTTACTCATTATTTGTTCATGCCCCAAAGCTTTAAGTGCTTCATCCAAGCTTTCCACTAAACTCATAAAAAACTCCACTGCATCTTGCTGTTCCCTAAGATTTACAGGTTCACCCTGCAGTCTGTAATCAAAAATTCAATGTTTACTTATGAAAACAGAATAAAATTATTCAAAATATTTGTTGTCTGTATAGATATAGAAATGACTATATCATTAATTTTGATACCTGTACATTAATTACATAACATATATAAAAATACATATAACAACATAAAAATCATTGTATGCTTGTAATACAAAGATATTAAAAATAGATCAAAATTGTTTTTTTATTCGTTTTATTCCACTTACTTAAAATGTTTCCAAAGACCTCTTGGTATGTAATATTGTAATTTGCTATAAGCTAAATGCCCAAATATTGCTTGCACTTGTTTTAATATGCCGATATTATATTCCTTCCTCGATTCGTCAACTCCACATTTTTCTTCATTGGTGTCATTATCATTTGCTTCTATAGTTTGTTCTCCTTCGATTCTTTCTTCCCCAGAAAAATCTTCGTTTAAATCAGTTGCTGCTCCTTCTGCAGCTAATAGTCCAACTCTAATACTTTCAACCATATATAATTGTTGTAATACTGAATTCATATAACATGTAGCTCCTGCATTCTTCAAACCTACGAAGCCTTTAAGTGGCCTAAGCCCAACTGGTGGTAAATAGTCCCATTCAATTAATGGCTCATCTCTTTCCGAATAAAACATGTCAGTGAGCATCGTGACTAGAAGTTTCATGTTGGGTACACAGCCTGTACAAAGACCTACAAGTAAATCGAATGCTGCGCTAGTTGACTGAGGAGTAGTACAAACTGGACAAGCTTGCGATGAACTTAATTCTCCGGTACTACGAAGTTGCAGCATTAAACGTGATGCAGGGAAGACGAAATCTTCTACTAATTCCTAAAATTAGTATAAAAGGATATTAATGAATATAAAAATATTAACAATTAAAAATCATGGATTTTTTTGTTTATATTGCAATAAGATTTATACATTAGACTAATCCTATTAGATATTTTATTATAACGTTATACCTTTATCAAATTTATTCCATGTTTCTCGTCAGATCCAATTTCATACTTTTTACTAGCAGGCAAGAAGGCTACTAATTCCTTAGTTAAACTAAGGTGTCCTTCAAGAACTGCCTCGTCCACATGACTTTCTCCTGATTCCTTAACACTATCTCTTACATGTTTTAACCAAGTTATTTCAATATTTAGTAAGTTTTCTATAGCTGAGACAGAACATCCTGATATATGTGCATAATTTAATAATCTACATAAGAGCTGAAATATATAAAACATATTCATAAAAATGAACACTATTATACAAGCATGATCAATAAAACACCATGAAATTCATGATTACTTGAAAATACTCATGACACTGTTTTGAATTTTCCATAACTGTAGTATTTAAAACAGTAAAGAGTAATGAAATAGTAAATAACACTGGTGGATTTCCACTACGGCACCATGTCGACACAAGGAAAAATTGCTCTGCTGCCACAATTCTAATTGCTCTCGATGTACTCAGTAATACAAGGTCTATTAAAAACATATGCCACATCTTGTCTCTCAATAGAACTTCAAATGCCGCCGAATTGAGCGCTAAAGCTATTGTCAAGACTTCCAATGCTTCTTTACAAACTGTTAAATATATATACATGTATATATGTAAAATTAATAATACTTTTCTTTTTATGCTAAAAATCTGAACTTTTTCTTTGTATGTGATATTTATACATTACCTAATACATCATTATTATCAGGACATCTTTGTTCTTTCTGATTTAATTCATGCATTGTATGAAGACTTTCAATGGATGCATTAATATTATTCAAATTTCCAGTTGATGCAGCCCACGCTAATCTAATTATGGCACGAATAGTGGCCACATCAGGTAAATCCCGTGAAATAGCTAGCATAAAAAGCTGATGACACCTATCAGAATCAGTTCCACCAGAAAACATTCGTAGTGATAAAGGTTTTACTAAACGTGCTGCAACATTTCTTAGCATATATTCAGTGGTTTGATTAGGTATGCTTTGTAAAGCCTGTTTTAAAACAGTTACAGGATCTTGATTATTTTGTATGTGATTATTGTGATTTTCCGAATGTCCAGCTTGAACTTTATCCAATACACATACCACAATATTTCCAACTACTGTTAGTAAAAATTTGCAGAGTTTCAGCACTGTCAAATAGGCAGATCGTTTAGTAGTTTCATCTGCATTTGGTAAAAATTTATTTTTTGTTAACATATCGAGTACAACTCCTACTTCACCACTTTTAATAAAATTAAATTGAAACTTAAATGGTCTATCAGATAGAGGATCAGGAGCTGGCATCAACAATGCATATAACACCTACAAAGACAATATAATTAATGTTATATCTATTCAACATATATTAGCAATTAATTATTTGCATATATAGATTACTAACCTCTAAATTATATAAAACTTCACTAGGACTTGCAGTAAAAAATAAAGAATCTACTGTTGTGTTGTGTTCATTACAATGCGGATTCTGTGAAGTTTCATCATCTTCATAATGGCCAAAAAGCCATTGTAATCTTGATACTGTCAAATTATCAGGTGGTACTAATTGCAAAAGATTTCGAGCACCATCGCGTAACTGAGCATGTTGCAGTGTACAACCAAGATCTGCTAATTGGAAGAAAAAATTCACACACTGTGGCCTCTGTGACATGACCTGCAACATATTAAAACACATGGAGTCGGAAATTCTATTTATTAAACAGATAAAAACAACTAACTTACCACTCCAGGTAAACTGTTCTCTACATTTGGCCCATCATAAGGATGATGCGGAGAACTAGTTGAACTATCTGAACTGCTATCTGGAGAACTAGGCAGATTACTATTTATCTGACTTAATCTGGCAGATAATAGCTGAAGGAAAAAAGAGCAAATTCGTCGTTTACTTTTATCACGTTATTATCTCACTTTTACTTTCTAATAATGACAAGACATAATCAAAGTATAAAATAACATAAGTACAAACCATTTTATCTCTAAGTGGAATTTGAGATAATAATTTTCTATCATCTGCTTGTTCCAAACCTTCGCCATTAATGAATAAATCGAGTTTCACATTTGTTCCAATCTCTCTCCCTTTCAATCGACGTAATATTTGACGTTTTAATGAAGCCAATGTATCATTACTGTGTGTATATATCTCTATATCATCCGTATTACGAATATGATTTGGAAATCTAATTATAAGAGATAAATGTTTTCCACGAGCTGCTCTGTAATAAAATAAAACAAGATATGTAAATAAATGCAAAGATTAAAACAATATTCAATTTTTACCTATGTAATGGTAATATTTTTCGTTCTTCTGGAAATGCAGTGTCACATTCATTTATGTACTCTTGCAATACTTTCATTACACGACACATTTTTATAGCCTCTACTTTAATTTTATTTGACATTTGCTCATCCCTTTCTTCTTTCTTTCCAAGATAAACCTTACTTAAGGCAGACACAGTATCGTAATGGGTCTTTAATCTATCCATACATTCTGCTATGTAATCATCATGAAACTCTAGTGCAGATGATTGCAGACGTGGTCCTAAATTAGTATTTACTTCTTTTAAAAGTTCTATAGCACGATTTGCGATTTCTTCAGGACTATTTGTTACCACCTACGATAATATTTATAAGTATATAACAATAAAAACATAAAGCATGTTAATAAAAATAAAAAATAGAAAAGATATACATACCCGCCACAAATAATCAGTTCCAATCAAATCAACATCATCCATAAGTAATGTTCTTTTCTTTAGTATTAACTTTCCTTGTTTAGAATTAACAGTTTTAAAAAATCTCTCATAACACTTTATACCACTTTCAGTAAGTAACGTTGGATCTAACCGCAGTATATTATTTTCAAAAAAGTTCGTAGTTATTCCTGGGTCAAGATCCTGTTCTTCTCCCATAAGTTTAGAAAACCATTTGAAACAAGCCTCGCGATCTGAGACAAATACACCTTGTTCGGCTAAACATTGCCAAATTTGGTTAGCTTGTTCTGCACATAACCATAACTGACCATCCTGTTGGAGGAAATTATAATATTTAATATCATACATGTTGAAATTGTAAATTTTAAAGCAAATAAGAAGACATATGAGCACAACATACTCTTAATAGAAAACGCAAAAAATTAAGTCTTTCGTGCACTTGCATAATATGATTGTATCGACCATCAGGCACAAAGGTATTTGGATCAAGGTCTGGATTCTCCTTTACCAATTGACGCACTTTGTCCATATAATTTGTTAAACTGTTAGTTACAAGTACTACAACTAAATGGTCCTGCTGTAAACGTTCTATAACATCCTGTCTGAAAATTAAAAAAAAAAAAAAAATAAAAAAAAAAAAAAAATAAAAAAAATAAATAAATAAGCAAATCATCTACGATAATATTATAATATAAGTATACATGTTTTTTGTAAATACCTATAATGTAAATTATGGCTACGTTGATGAGCTGGATTAGAATTTGCTTCGTATAATAAACAAATCTCTCGGATTTGTTTCAGAGCAGGTAAAGCCCATTTGTCCCCACTTTTTAATTCTTCTACACATTTATCTAACCAGATTGTCTTTTGTGCATCTCTTTCTTGCGAACATGAATAGTCCAAAATTTTAACATGTGCATTCAAAGCCTGATCCATTATCTCAGTGGGAACTTCGTCTGAATGAGCCAAATTCCAAAAAAGGGTTAACACCTAATAAATATAGCAATTAAAATGTTTCATTATTAATATATATACACGCACACACATACATTATATATTTAATTAAAATCAATAAATTTTCAAACCTTATGAGCCATAACTCCATCTTTATCATCTTCTGCTAATCTTCTGATCAATTCTAACAATTTTTCTCGCTGTTTTTTATTAGCAGTTTTCCAACTTGCCTAGAATGTAAATAACAGTTGAATGATCACAATACTCAATGAAAATGATACTTTCACATAATAATTAAAATAATACCTGAAAGCATTCAAATAGATGGTCGAGTTGTTCAGGACTAAAATCCCAGGCTAATTTAGCCAACAAATCATGAACATTCTTCACAATAGCTTCATGTTTGCCGGCTTGAGCTGCCCATATGTTATCTAAGTCTTCTAATGTGAGGGCACGTACTTTTATGATAAATCGTAAAATTTTTTCCAACTTTTCTACATATTGTGGTTGATGTAGCGAATCTCTCAAAACTATTTCCAATACTCCGTTATCTTTAATCCATTTCTATAATATCAAACAAGTAAACTTTAGTGAATGTTAAAAAATTAAACATTATAAAAGAAAATCGAGAGACAAAACTTACAGCCATACGTTCAGCAGTCAACCATTCTTCCTCCTCTACAGCTGTATTACGATGCTGATAATAATTCACACTTGTAATAACCTTATTTACTTCGTTTAAAGCATTCATTTTTCCATTAAAGGAAGATATTTGTAATAGTCTCAATATCATTTTTAATCTCAGTATTTCCAGGTTTTTAATCATTTCTTCTTGATGAGGTACTCTCGATACCAAACATTTTGCAGCTTTAATTATGGCTGATATGGCATCGTTTTTTGCTTCATTTTTTGCCTCTTTTTTTAATTCATCATCAGTTAAGTTGTCCAAGATAACAGGTATCATTTCCTAGATTAAGAAACAAAATTTAATATATATATTTAATAATATTTATACTATTTAATTATACATATATATATATATATATATATATATAATTTAATAATAATAATAATACATATATATTATGTATAATATCAAAAAAATGAATGAAAAATAACAATATTTACCACAATGGGCATAAGGTATTTTATTATTGTATGGACAGTCAGTAATTCATAACATAAACCAAAAGGCCTAATCAGGGCATAGATTACTGGTACAGTTAAATTACGACGACTTTGAAATCTTGAGAGAAGAATTTCAAATCCTTTTAACCTTCCAAATCTAAAACATCATACCAAAAGAGAATAAGAAAAACAATAATTTTATAACATAATGTTATCTAAATTATAGATTATAAAATACCTATTTATTAGATCTACAAGCCATCCACGAGGTGTTCTTGACTCGATAGGTGGACGTGCATAAAGTTCCTCATCTGGTATATTACATCCAGGAGGAACAGTTTCAGATGCTCTTGCTGCATTAAATGTATGAAATCTGTGGAAGATTTTTATGTCATATACATATTTAATTATATTAATAAATAGAGAATCTTTAAATATAATGATAAAATTCACAAACTTACTTATTACTGGGATCAAAAACCATTGCCAATAAATCAAGTAATGGAAACCAATCCTCATCTAATTTCAAAACACAGAGTTCCACTAAATGTTCACAATTTGCATTGATATAGTTGTGAATGTGCGATTTCCAACTATTTACCGCATCGTCCGTTAATATTTTGGTAAAAGAAATTGTAAGCCCTTCACGAAAGAAACGCTGACACGCTTCGCTTTGTACATCAATTCCTAAAGTGTGCAAGAAATTAAAAAACATATAATAGGGATGTCAAGATATTACTAACCCTTTTTACAAAGCTCAATGCTAGCTTGTAAGAGGCACTCTAATTCTTGTTCAGGTAGGACTGGAACGACCCATCGTGAACTAGATATTTTTTCATGAAGAATGTTAAGTTTAGAGATAGGAAAATCAGGTTCTCTAAGGTGCTGATTACTGTCATCTACAGAAGTTATAGTATCGTTGACACACTCAGTTTGTACCACATTTTCTGCGAGGTGAAGACCTGACATTGAATCAGCTAATTGTTGTGAACCAGGTGGACTATGCATCTGTCAAATAAATTATAACAAAATGTTTAAGGAATATAAGAAAATGAAAAACTTGTGTATTGGATGATATAACAATAATATAAATTTATTATATATTCCAAGAAGCATTAGTCGCTTTGTTTGCAATATTTTTTATAAATTTGCACATAAGTACATATTATTAAATCGTCATGCAATTTCAAATACCTGTGAACTCTGCTGGCTATCGGGAGGATCTATTCCTACCCCCTGGCCCCTTGTAGCAATCGTCATTTTCTGGCTGTTCACTAGGCTCCAATTCTTTTAGTAATTCTTGGTCCAACGATTGCACCACCAATAACAAACACTCGATTCATGTACTGACATTAAATATAATTATATCCTAAAGGCCTTGTTTCGATAAAGAATACCTACATTATCTGCAACAAAAATTTATTCAGACATTTCTGTTTTCATAATCGTATCAATATAAAGCCTAATAATTTAAACTGATAATATGAAGTTTACGAAAATCATGAGACCTTTGATCAAACATTAAAAAGATATACGAATCATACAACGATGATAATGAATTGCACATTAAGTGCAATTTATTATGCTCAAAGATAGCTTTTCAAAATGTACAGCTACAAAATGGTCTTCTCCTCGAAAATTAATATAATATTAAAATATCGTTATATAAGTATTTCTGTTTCAAAGGACAAAAAAAAAAAGATATTGCCGAAAATTCCACAATAGAGATCATTCGAACGCGTGTAAAATCGCGACTATAATGTAAGCCCTACGAATATAATGAAAAACATTAGAAAATAGAAAGGAATTATCAAGAAAGACACGACCTTTTTCATAAATGCGATAGAAAATAGGTTGTAAAACGATCGGCACACATAACACACAACGGAAAAAGAAAAAGAGAGAGCTAGAAAAAGAGAGAGCTAGAGAGAGAAAGAGAGAGAGAAAAAGAGAGAGAGAGAGAGAGAGAGAGAGAGAGAGGGAGAAAGAGAGAGAAAGAGAGTCGACACGAAGGACAAAAGGTAAAAATGAAAAATGAAAAGCAAAAAGGAAAAAGAAAAAGAAAAAAAAATCGTTGAACCGTACAATATCAGATGTAATTTCCAAAAGATCGAAGAACGCAGTCTGGTGTAATGAAGACAAGAAAGAAAAAAAAAACGTTGGAATATTTGGAGACGGGATGCAATGTGCTTTTGGAAGATGCTCGGAGATATTACGAAGACGAACGAATCGAATGGAAAGACCTGGAAGGAAGAAGTGAGGAATGAAGGAAGGAAGGAAGGAAGGAAGCAAGGAACGAACGAACGAAGGAACGAACGAACGAACTAACGACGAACTAACGAAGGAAGGAAGGAAAGAAGAAAAAAAGGAAGGGAAGGAAAGAAAGAATGAAAAACAGAAAGACTCACGTCTAAAATCTGAAAAATAAATTATGTCGTGTCTCACGAATGACTTCTCCCCCGCGGCGGGGTGTATGGCCGAACCGTCGAACTGTCAACCGAGCCTAAGCGAGGAAGATGGAACTCGCCAAGACGAGTCGCCGGTTCTTTGGCCGACCTTCTAGGAGGGAGTTCGGAGAGGGGAAGTTATACGAAAACCAAAGAATTTCCTCTCGTGAGTTGGGAGAAAAATCGAACTGGATATATCAGCGAATTACGTAGAACGTTGTACTTACGAAGAGTGAGGAAGCAAGAGCGCGGAGCGAAGAGAAAGAGAGGAAGGGAGAAGGAGAAAAAAGAGAGAGACAGAGAGGGAAGGGAGGAGGGAGGGCGCAGAGAGAGAGAGAGAGAGAAAGAGAGAGAGAGACGATGGAAGTCTCCAACTACCGAACGACGTTTCAATAGGAAGGATACGAGACTTTTGTAGAACACGCCGATTCCTCAATAAGGAGAAACGTGGTCGAAGGTCGATCGTTCTGCGATCAGCTTAAAGGATTTTGACAAACCTCCCGCTCCAGGGAGCACCTATTTTCGCCCGTTCACTCGGCCGGGCCACCTCCGGACAAAATGGCTACCATCCTAACGATTGCCACTACGGTATTAACGAAAGAGGCGCGTATTTTATTTTACGTCGTCGTCCCGAAAACACGATATCACGTAGATTTTTTAGCGCGATTATCGTCGACCGAACGAGGGTAATATTCCGTTTCTCTTTCGTGTCGAGAACGCACCTTTACATAGTAAAGGGTAATAGAAATTTATCTCTTGCACTTTTTGACGTGACGTTATGGAACTCACTGGCGAATCTGTAAACACGACTCTCGTGGCGCTAACGTTGCGTCCGTGGCTTGAAGTTCGCTCTATGAAAGCGCCATCATCCTTCGGCATGATTTGACCGCTAAATTTTGATTTCTTACTATCGACGTTATATTTATTAATCATTATTTTTCAATATTCGTAACATATATTTTTACGTCGTAATTGTAATAATAATTCTAGATCATTCTTAATCGTTTTATGATAAATTATTATGGTGATATAAATTGAAATATGATAAATGTAGGTATTACATCATATAGGCACGCATTTTTTCACGAAAGAAATGTTTATTATTGTCTTACATTAAAGTGATGTTAAAGAAATCTAATCACGAATCATTAATGTTTATTTTGTTTTATACACACTAATTATTATATAAGTAGCATGTACGTACGATAAATTGTAGCTATAATACTTGATTGCGTAAAAAAAATTTCTAAAATATTTTTTATTTGTTCTCATTTTTTTATATTATTTTTTTGCACAATATAAAAAAAAATGGCCCATTCAAGGGTCTATTATTTATTTAATAATAATTTTATAAATTTTTCACTGTACATAACACTGATTGGATTGACTATTCTTGAAAAAAAATGTACCTTTTATTAAATAATTTAAGAAAAATGTAACGAGATGATATAAATGTATTATAAATAAACAAATATACTGAATACCATATGTTAAACGAATTCTTTGTTTATTCCCTTCTCAGATAAAATGATTTTCAACTAAATTAATAGTTTCCCAAAGTGATAAAAATAAGGAAATAACAATATTTCTTAACTTGCATGCATTTAATTATCATCTGATTTGTACAGTCGTTATTCGTGAATACCATAAATTCTTAGAATTCTATTGTGCCATCTTGATAATCGTATTAGAATAAAATTTGTTTAATTCAAACTACGCTCATCGTCTTCAACACTGTTAGGACAAATATATTCAGTGCATGTATGAATATTATAGATATTTTGTATATTAAAAAAAAAAAAAAAAAAAAAAAAAAAAAAAAAAAAAAAAAAAAAAAAAAAAAATAGGTTATAAATTCAGAAAATGATTTCAATTAAAAAAAAAAAAAAAAAAAAAAAAAAAAAGAAGAAAAAAATATATGTGAAACAAACAGTTCGCACACATTATCATGTTCTTTATACTTAAAAGAACAAAATCAAAATTTATTTATGGATTTTTAAAAACATAAAGAAACAGAAACGTATCCTTCTTAAGTACAGTAAGTGTAAGCAGTATGAACAAATGATATATATATATATACTTATATATATATACATATATATATTATATATAATTCGGAATAGTAAATATAATGGAAGTATCTATTCTTACTTGAAAATGTATTTCAAAGTATAAACCATACGAGCATGTTATTAGCAGTTTCCTTTTCTTGTTTAGCCATACAAAACATATAACAATTTTTGTAAAGATCATAGCAAAACTATGCAAAATAATTAGTTGCGTGGCTATGAGAACCTGACATGAAGTTTTTACAATTGAAGATATTGATATTTATCGTTTATATATCTATTTTGAATGCGTTATTAAAGGCGAAGATGTACCGTTATTATACCGTAAAATTTTAAGTCAATTTATATATCATATAGAAAATGCAAAATCCACAAAGAAGACAAAAATAATACTTCTGATCCTTGGTAAGCAATCGGCGTTTAAAACACGACTCTTCTCAAAGAATAGCACCTATCATATAAGGAACATATTTGTATATTTCATAGTCGTGCTACATTGTACTTGATCTTACAAGTTTCATGCAAATATTCATGTTTATATAAGTTCTTCTATTTACCACATATAATACCAAAGTTGGTATTAAGTAAATACTTCATTCACTTCGATTCATTCGTCAAGTCGTGTATGTATATGTTTATGTGTGTATTATATTACTTATACGTGCCAAGTACACACGTAAAGCATTCATTTTTTTTTTACTTTTTATATTAATTTACACAATACATTTAAAGGAAGCTTGGTTACTATCAATATTATCAACTGGCACAAGATTTCAATTTTTTCGCATCATTAATATCATAATTAAAAAAATGTGATCAAAGAGAAGTAAACTTCCCCAAATCGTCACGAATTGATACGTCACCTTGTGTATATATCATTCACAAATGCAATTTGTGTTCCACATCTAGAGACACCACGATAATTTGTAAACTGATTTAAGTCACTGACTCAATTTCAGATTGTTCCCATTATCCCATTTACAGAGAAAACGATTTAACTGACAGCTAATCGTGTCTCTTAGATAGTGTACTGCGAAACAAATACCAAGATTGTTTCTCTTCTTTGCGAGAAGTATTTGAAAGTAATATATTATTTAAATCTGTCTCTGTCTGAAAAATTTCAGTAGATCATCACAAAATAAGTTCTTCGAGTTCTTTTATTAACTCTGCTTCTTTTTTGATCTTGTCTAATTGATTGATTTCTAATTGTTTCCCTGCTGATAATTGTTCCTTTAATTTTGATATTTGGTCTAGTTTCTGAAACAAAAATGAACAAGCGTTGCAATATATATATATATATATATATATATATTTTTTTTTTTTTTTTTTTTCCCATATGTTTCTTGTATATAAACTACTTACACTTTTAAGTCTCTTTATCTTTTTTTGTTTCTCAGGATCGTCTATAAGATCTGACTCAGATGATGCAACAGCATTACTTTGATATTTTGATGAAGTATTTGAAATCTGACCATTAGTAGTTGGATTATTTGTTTGTAATTGAGAAGACATAGCAATAGCCTCTAATTCTTTCTTAGCTTTTTTTGCTTCGCGTTTCTTTTTTGCCTTTAAAGCAGCTTTTGATGGATTAGCTATAAATTTATATTTATATTATTTACATAAACAATAAAAAGATAACAAAAACAGTATTTAATAATATAATCCTTCTTACCCTCTGTATTGGGTTTTGGCCCAAACTCATCATCATCATGTAATTTGAAAGTTATAGTTTGTCCTCTTGCAGAAGGTGGTCTATATACTTGTTTTGATGCTATATATAAACAAAATTTGAAAATAAATAATTAAAATAAAATGTATTTTTTATGAAACAAAACAAAAGAGCTGACTTTATCATTAAAATATTATGTTAATTGTAAATATGAATAAAAAGTATAAAGGTACCTTGTGGTTGACTTGGTGCGATACCTTCTACAGCTTTGTAACTAATCGGCTTTTCTTTAAATGTATCAAGAGGAAATGTTTGCCAAAGAACTTCCCATAGTTCTTCTTGTTTATTCCATGGCCGTTCATATAATAATGTTCCACTATAATGCCAAATCTTAAACCTATTAAAATTTATAAAATATCAATTAAAATATATATAACTATTCGTTTTTGTAATTTAATAAACGTTCGAAAATATATTTATTTAATGAATTAAAAAATTAAATTTAAGTGCCACTCACCCATTTCCCATTCGCAATCTAGGTGCTGTCGTAGCTGTCATAAAATGTTCACCATCTGGTGACCATTCCAGGAGAGTAGTATCAGGTGCAGAGATTTCGGCAATAAGTTTTTTATTCACGACATCCCATAATTGAATGCCACCAGAAAGATTACCAAAACCAGCTAAGATCATAAGTGCACAGTGGTTAAGGATAATATAATATAAGTAGTTCCTACTTCATGAATCGATTCATATCAATTCGTAAAATAGGAATTTGTAATTACAAATATTTTAATAAACAGCTTTCTAATATTTAATACAGTAATAATATATCAGCATACTAAAATCAATAATGTATTTGGATTATCTTTTCGATCTAATTTTCCATATGGAAGTTAAAGAAAGTTCTTATTATTATTTCATTATAATTAATTCATCCTTTAATAATTAATTCTTAAGTAAGTAAAAAAAGGATATTGTTTCCATGAGGATTGTAATATATACTGTTCCTATGCAGTGCACCAAATTCAAATATTGGTTCACATTTAAGATTAAAGAGTGTAGCTTTTGCAGGCATAAAACCATAAACAACACAGAATTCTGTGTTTTTTGGAGACCATTGCACTGAATAAATAGGACCTTCTTTACCTATATAAAAAGAGATTATATTTTAGGGGTGATTTTTTTTTTATATTAATTTAGCGACTTATAATATAATAGTTTATTATACTATAAAAATTGATTTCTACAGTAACTTACTGAGCATGACCATAGCTGTTTCTCTTTTTGTACTAACATAGTGTAATGTTTGTTTTCCATAATAGGAAGCTTTATCAATCTCTGTGCTTGTCATTAATAATGCATTTGTTCCTTTTTGATTCCAATAAATGTCTACTCTATCAGCCTATTAATATACAATTATGTTTACATATTCCATTTACATCATATATACATATATCATATATACATAATCTCATATTACCTGAAAGAAACTTTTACTTGCTAAAGCCTGTGTTGATTCAAATTTTGGATACTGGAATAATCTACCGAGTGAGGGCTGGCCTGATTTTCCTAAAATATTTAAATTAATAAAAATTAATTATTTAATAGAAACAATGGAAATACAACTAATTATAAAAATGAAAGATTCTAAATACAGAAAAAAATGATTATCACATCAAAATACTCTTGCTTGCTTATAATTGTATCAATATATTTGTTTATCAATGAATTTAATTAACCTATGTATTAATGTTACATCAACATGACATGAATTACCAGGCACATAGCAAAGGATGTGGTACGGAGCATTATTGGGCGCTATACTAAATTTAGCAACTTTGGCTATGTTTATCCTGTGTACAATTTTTTCAAAATTGGCATCTTCATAAAATATGACATCTGCACCCATCAATATTCCACAGATTTTCTCATCACTTGACCATTGAGGCTCCCTAAGTGGATGCAATACAAATGAGGAAATAGCACATAAATATGAAATATAAAAAATGTCTGATACTAAAGCAAAATTTCTTTTATTGTACAAACATGTACAATAACAGAGAATAATTGTAAAAAAATATACTATGATATTTATATATCATTATATTACATGTATAAAAAATAAAAAATATATATGAAAAAATATATAATATAAAATAAATATATTTTTCATAGATAGAAATTTACAAAATTTTATTATTTATGTAACACTACACTAAAAAATTCTAAAATTTAGTAGCAATTGCTAAAGAAGATATTATTAAATAAAAATTTATAAAAAATTAGAGATGCAATATATATGTCATGCTTAACAAAAATTTCTTTTTAACGCAAATTTAAAAGGCTCCCTTAAAAGATATACAATGATGAAAAAGCTAATGGTACTATAATATACATATCAAATATTCAAATTTATTAAAAAATATAAAATGCTTAATTTAAAAATTATACATTACCAATCTCTTTGCTTTTTCTGTATAAAACTCTTCACTAACTCATTGGTTTCTGTTTTCCATATATGAAGATTAGGTAGTGTTGCTGAAATTAATTTAGAAATATATAATACTATAATTGACATTTCAATAAAATATATTTTATAGTTAATACCAATGAATGGCTCCCATGTCATGAAATATGTCCCCTTACTGGAGAATTGTATAGCACTAACTTTTGGTTTTTTAATTTCTGTGATAATTTTCCATGTATTACAAAGTACAATTTTAACAGAGGTTTCATTAGTCCATGCAAAGTAACGTCCATCTGGACTAAATAACATAACTCTGCACAATTTACTATCATCTTTAGGAAATGTTGTCACTGGTTCGTACGAAGGTGGTCCTTGTCCTAAACTGATACCAGTGGAACCTCGCACTAGAGGTTAAAAAACGTATTAAAATTTATTTCTCATATATGCATATGTTGTGTGTGTGTTGCGTGTGCGCGCGCGTATGTGTATATATATAAAATATAAAAAGATATTTTGTTATTTTATTACATTCAATTATATAATAAAGTATGTTATGATATAATTGATTGTATATAAAGGGGCAAATTCAGTCAAAATTATGATAAAATATGTTATTCTACTTGGAAATTATAAAAAAAGGAAGGTTATACATATGTATACTTATATGTACGCATATGTAGATACGGTTACGTATTTATTCCGTTTTAAGAAATATTAAAAGGAAACTTTATCTGAGAATATGTATATTGAAAAAATAATAAACTATAATCATTATTAGAAAAGAATTGAGTAAATTAATACCGCATGATGCATTTTAGAAGAATGAATTGCATGATGTTATGAAGCTAAAATTTTATGGAACAAAGAAAGCTCATATATCATGAAAAAGTGATGTTTGTTTGATACATAAGAAAAAATAAATCATTTAAGTTTTAAGCAAATATGTATATTATCAAAACATTGTGAAATTGCTTACCAGCAACACAGGGGACAGTTAACGCCATTTTACCTCCGTTACCATGTGGTATCATAATATCGAACATCGACCCGCGTCACGATTATAAACGATTGTTTGAGTACAATCGACTTATACTTTTTTAAAAATATTTACACTAATAAAATGTAATTATATTAATATTAAATATAATATGTATTAATAATAAAAATTAGATAATTTTTGTAAAACGTTACAATGCATACTAAGTATATATTCATTTATGACGTTAAGTTCAAAAGTCATTTATGCTTATCAAATAACATGTCGAAGAAATTTTTATTTTTTTAATTTTAACGTTAATATATTTATTTTATACTATTATCTTTATAATATTTTTTTTTAATTATGCTATGTAATAATATTATATATTACGTAATCATCATCAAACAAAAAAATTTTAAATTTGATTAGTTATCAACAAAGCAAACCACATCGTTCCATCATTTTGTAATAAAAAAAATTAAAAAATCACAATCTGTACGTTTTAATCACAGAATCTATTTAATAGTTTTATGCGCGTGTCTACTAGGCTACTCTATATAGGATATTTCATAGATGTAATATATATATAGTGAATCATTGTCATCTGTGTATATAGTACATATATCCTAATACATTTGCGACTGTAAATTGACACCTATCGTCGTACTTAGGGTATGGCAAGTTCATGTTTTAGGTGAGTGTGACTCTGATGCTGTGTTTCTTAATTGTTTAATATCGTTCTACATTTGTTTTATGTATATACATATAATCAATGTTTTGCCAGTTGTAAAGTCTGATATATGTTCTTTATTACATTTATCTGATCTTCTTGAGGTTATATTTATTGTACTCGCTTG
This sequence comes from Vespa velutina, assembly GCF_912470025.1. NCBI lineage: Eukaryota > Metazoa > Arthropoda > Insecta > Hymenoptera > Vespidae > Vespa > Vespa velutina. Next base: position 8,028,108 of record NC_062194.1, read on the forward strand.
TTAAATCGAAGTAAGTAAATAAAAATTGTGTTCTATTATATTTTATTAATATATTTAATTAGTTATTGTTAAAACTGAATATATTAATAATGAAAGAAAAAAAGTAAGTGTAACCATACACCTATAGAAATTAAATTTAAACAAATTCAAAGATTTTTTATAATTACACTTTAATTCATTCCATTAGAATGTATATTTTTTGTTTGTATGTGCATGCACATAATTTGGAAGTTATATGTGTTTATAGCAACGTGGACGAGTATGGCTTTGAACGACCCCAAAATTTTGATTATGAAACGTATGAAGAATTTATGTCCGAATATCTTAAAGTTCTTGCAAAACGTGCCAAAAAATGGGCAGAAATTATCGGCGAAGGAAAGTCTTTACAACGAAGTATTATGATAAAAAGATATGTTCGTAAAGGTATTCCAGGAGAATATAGAGGTCTGGTAAGAACTTTATATCAATTTATATAATTTATTTAATGGAATTTGCAATTAATTTGCAATAAGTTGTTAACATATATTAATTAAATACATATTAACTATTAACTAAAATTTTATTCATACAGGTATGGCTTTCCATTAGTGGAGGGGAAGAGATGAAAAATGCAGCGCCTGATCTTTATGAAAAATTGTTACAACCACCACATAATGCAGAACTTGTTTCTGTTATAAAAACTGATCTCCCACGAACTTTTCCTGATAATATTTTTTTTAATAATATTGAAAATCAACAACATCAATTATACAATATTTTGTTAGCATTTGCTCATCAAAATAAAACTGTCGGATATTGTCAAGTAAGGTTTTACTCATATACTTCCATGTAAAAAATAATAGTATTATAAATATTTTTTAAATATTTTCACATATCAAACAATATCTTATTTTTTCTTTTTTAGGGTCTTAATTACATAGCAGGATTACTTTTATTAGTAACTAAAAGTGAAGAAACAGCATTTTGGTTATTAAAAGTATTAATAGACAAAATTTTACCAGATTACTACACTCCAACAATGGACGGACTGCTTACCGACATAGATGTATTGGCAGAATTAGTTAGGTAAAATAAACACAAATTCTTTCAGCCATTAAATTCATAGTAATTCTTTCCAAATACGAATAAGAATTTGTTTCTATGAATTGTATAAAACTAGACTATTGGCCAACACATTGGGATATTCTACATTTATAATCTCACTCTAGAATAAAGATGCCGGACATCTATCAACATGTAACAAATTTAGGATTACCATGGCCAGTGATTACAACGAAGTGGTTCGTGTGTTTATTTGCTGAAGTTTTGCCAATTGAGGTAAAAATAAATGATTTTTTAAAAATATTTCTTTAAATTTAATAATATCAAATAAATAATATCCATACTTAATCATTTGAAATTTACAGACAACATTGCGTATATGGGATTGTCTGTTTTACGAAGGTACGAAAATAATATTTCGTGTCGCACTGACACTTATAAAACGAAATAAAGATAATTTATTAGCTTGTCAAGATTTTACTTTGCTAGCTGAGTGTTTTAAAGAAATTACAAAAGATAGTATTGTTTTACAGTGTCATGATTTCATGCAGGTAAGATATTTTATCATGTAATTAAAAATATAAAGTATAATAATTTTTTTAAATATGTGTTAATGACTACATAAAGATATATTAATTTGAATATTTGTCTAAATTTTTGCTAGAGTATTTTTAAAGTACCTGGATCACTGCCTGGTAGCACAATAGTAAAATTACGAACAAAAGTTACACAACGACGTATGGAACAAAAAGAGAATAAGTTAAGGCGATAGTATCTATAAAAGGATACCATTATCCACCGAAATAATCTAGTCCTTAATTCTTGTTTCAAAATTGATATAATAAAAGTAAACTTGTATAATTAGATAAGCACGTAGCAATGTTGTAAATATACATTCAAAATTAGAGTGTTACAAAATTGCATTGTAATATATATATATTAATTGCCTTATTTTTGACCGAAGGTATAAATGACTTTATTGTAAATTTATTATGATAAAGACAAGCACGTACGATATAAAATCTTTATGCAATACAACAAAACACATAACATGATCTACAATTTTGTAGCTCCTTTCATTTTATGTATATTATTCCACATTTGATTTTGTATTTGTGATTAGATATAAAATATATTTTAAGAATTACATCTAGTATAATTACCTTAAATGTACATATTAAATTGTAATGTAGCCTCGCAATGAATGTACAATACAAAGAATTTATTTATTAGACATTAAATTATTTGCAATATATAGTTTATATTTTTATGTACACTGAAATTTGTTTTCTTACAAGAAAATTCATTAGATATATATACTACTTTAATTAAATTATTATTTAATCATTTCTCTAATAAATCTTTAGCTTCATTTATCTTTGCTGCAAGATATGGAGAACCACCTCGATCAGGATGATTTACACTCATTACTTTTTTAAAATTTTCTTTTACTTTTGCTTTACTTGCGGTAGGTGGAACTCCTAATATTAAACTAGCTTCCCGCTTAGTCATCTTAGATTCAAAACCACCTTTATAATATTTGCTGTTTGCTAATGACTGATATATAAAGAAATAATATAATGTAATAAACTAAATAAAATTCATTCTTATTTGAGATAAGTAACAAAAATAAATAAATACTTGAGAATCCAATTGTGATATATTTTTCAAAGTTTCTGTCATCCTTTGAGAAAAAGCTGGCATATTTTTAAGCACATAGCGTCCAGCAAAACCTGCCACAGCAAGACCTAACCCAGTTACTATTACTGTAGTAGCCTAAAATAATATATAAAATATCGATAAAATTTATAAAATAAATACAGCAAATTACATATATATATATATATATATATATATATATATGTGCAGTCAATTAAATATTTTAATAATCAACTCTTATATGAATTTCAGTTATAAATTATATGGTAACTATATATTAAAGAATGATTTCTAATTACCCATCATTATTACCGCATTACTACGATTATAGGAATTATTTATTTCAAATTATAATTATTATTACTAGCGATTATTTCATTTGTTATTTCTTTACTATTACAAACATATATGAAATCATTACACAATATTGCAACACAAAATCACTTGAAACTATAAATACAATATGAAGACATAACCTACGATTAAGTCTAATCTTCTGAAATTCTTAAAGAAACAAATAATTGGCGATTTATAATTATATATCTATATTTATATGATTGTTTAAATTAACTAAAATTTAAAATATTTTATATAGACAAAACATGTTATATTAGAACATTTCGAAATGATATTATATAAAATACGTGTTTAATATCTTTCCATTTCTTACCATCGTGTGTGAATATCAAAATTAAAATCAATTTACTTAAATGATTCTAAGAATATATATTGTAAATCGATAACTATATGAATAAATCATAAATTGTATTCTCGTTAATTTCTCAGTTTTTCTTACCATTTTACAAAAGATTTTGAAACAAGGTGAACCTTGTCACGAACCAAGATTTCGTTCATTCGTAATTTGCGGTAAAACTAACCTAGACTACTCTGAGTGAAATTAAGTTATATATCATAGTAATTGTAACAATCAGCAGATGGAAGCACTTACATCATTGATTACAATTTACTTTCACGAAGGTCAATCTTTTTATCTCTAAACGTAGTTCATTCGTAAATAATTCATTAGAAATAAAATTCGTTAGATTTGTTGAAAAAAACAAAATTATTTTTCATGTTAATATATATAATAGATCATATAAAATATTTATGGTAATTAAAGAATAATTAATATAAAATTCTTATATATTGAATATTAGAATTAATATATATGTATGTGTGTGCGTGTAAAACAATTATATAAATATGTATAAAGTTTATTTAAAAATTAAGGATTGCAAGATATTTTTTAAATTAATTCGGAAATGTATATTAAACGATTAGTAAAATAAAATTATAATTGAACATTTAATTTAGTTTCGATAACTAGTCAGTTTAATATTATCTTCGGTGATAATAAATTAAATACAGTAAATACGAGAAGATCGAACATAATAACGTTTAGATATATTAATTTCACATTGTCAATTAATATTAGCGTCTTTTGTTAATATGTCCTATGTTTTCTTCATTATCTTTTTTCTTGTACGATTTCAATTAATTACAAATTAATTAAATAATTTTCTATATACGTTTTCAATTTCTCTTTTCATATATCTGATATTTTTCTTTTCTTAAATTACATAATCAAGCATAAAAATATTATTTACATTTTGTCTCAGATTTCATTAATTCTCTCATACATATTTTTGTTCTAAGAAATTCTATATATCTAACAATAAAAGAATCGAAAATAAGTCATCGACGACTTACGTAAAGATAAAAAAGACTATAATAAATATTATAACATCGTGCGAACCATCAACCAAAATAATAAAATTATCTCAAATAGAAACGAAAAAGATATGACGAAAGTAATTACGTTTTTCTAGTGTGTATATATACATACACACACACAGATATTATACATATGTAATTCCACTTGACATTGGTAGTACGAAATTTACGTTATCGAAATTTACCTTTCCGTTTTACAAAACAATTAAAATTGTTTTCAAAGAAATAAAAATTTACTATTTACTGTTTTACTATTGCTCATTTAATTACATACATTGCGAATTCATTATTAATTCTCTCTCTCTCTCTCTCTCTCTCTCTCTCTCTCTCTCTCTCTCTCTCTCTCTCTCTCTCTCTCTTTCTCTCTTTCTTTCTCTCCCATTCTCTCTCTGTTTCGCACACATTTCCGTTAGAAAAATATCTTATCAAAATAAAACAAAGTTTCAGAGAAATAAAACAAAACTAAACAAAATAAAATGAAAATAAAAATAAAATCTATCCAATATAAAAGATGGATAAAACGAATTATAATTTCAATCGATACTAATTGTTCGATCTCCGATGATCACGATCCTGTCCAATTAAATTTACATTTGAAAGATTACAATAAGAAAGAGAGAGAGAGAGAGAGAGAGAGAGAGAGAGAGAGAGAGAGAGAAAGAGAGAGTGAGAGTAAGAGAAAGAGAAAGAGAAAGAAAGTAATATGACATTAAATCGATATAACTATCGAATCTCATTCGTTCTCTTGAAGATGATGTCTCGTGATTTTCACCGTGAATACGACGATTTAGCCATGACGAGAAAGAGGGAAAAGGAGAAGAGAAGAGAGCAGGGATCTGATAGAAAGAGAAAGAGAAAGAGAAAGAGAAAGAGAAAGAGAAAGAGAAAGAGTGAGCAGAATTGCGTAACTATAACAGAGCTGGGATCTATATTTTAACTCGCGTTTTGTCGTAAGAGCAGCTGCTAGTTGGAGTCTTCCCTTTCAAAAGCTTGCCTTTACGTGTTAGTATATAACCGGAGTTACAGAGGCAACGAACGAAGATGGAGAACATGGTATATTCGGATGAAAAAACAAAGACGAAGAAAAGGCACCAAGGTGCAAAGAGAAGCCTCCTGGGTGGACGACCAACATATTTATAGTCACGCGCGACTTTACTCTCTTACATTCAAATGTATATACAATCTATGAATGTATCTATGGATGTGTATGCATGTACGTACGTGTATATATATATATATATTTTTGTATTTTTGTAAAACTTATACCTGGATATAATAGGCGACAATATGCTGCTATATTCACAAATTAGTTTTATCTTCAAGATAGTTGCATCATTGGCTTATATACACAGATGTGGTAACTCGATTATAAAAAAAAAATTCTTAACGCGTAAATCCTCTCGGTACACAACACATAATACAAAACACACACACACGCGCGTGCGCGCACACACACGCATGCATATACCTCCCGAAAATCGTATAACTCATTTTCTTTTAGTTTTATGAGAGATATTAGAAATGTTATTCAATCTTATAAAGTTTGTCAGTTTAAGATAAACTACATCGGTTTTTATATTTATACTTCTTCTTACTCTATTAATGATAATAATGATAATAACAATAATAATAAAGTTTGCCTTCTTTTCATATGTTAAATCTGAAATTTTCGACAGAATTACAATGATTATCCTTAGATAAAGTTTTTCAAATTCTTCAAATATTTTTATTAACCATAATATATACTATTGCTTATCATGAATATTTACCATGTAGCGATAAATCCATCCGTATGATTTCAGTAAATAACCTTATGCCGAATGTAATAAAATAATACTACGTAAATATAAGATTAACGAAAATAAAGAGAATTCATTGTTAAACGAGATCATTTTATTAATATTTTAATTGTTAGTCAAATGTATTTACATGTATGCAGATATCAAAGAGAATAACGTAAAATTAAGAAAAATAATTATTTATAAAACACAGTTTAAAAATAATTAACCAAACAATAAGAGATTTGTAAAAGTATGAAGATATTTTTATTGTAAAACATTAATTAATTTTAAAATAAAAACAGAAATGAAAAGTATCTCGAAGATAAAAAAAGATAAAATATTTTGTAAGAATGACAAAAATTTCATTCTATCAAAAAGATAAGATCTAATTTATATTCGAAAATAAGTTAATACGAACAAAAAACCGATTGGCTGATGTATGTATATATACCTATATTTTAAATTGCAATAAAATTGAAAGCGATCCTTTTCATTTTAGAGAATAAGGATGTTTTTATCTATCGACATTCTTAGTTCTCCTGCATATCTGAAGGCTGTGTCTAGTGCTGTCCTCTACGATCTAGTTTTATAGTTGGTAGTCTGCTTCATTAGAAAGGTAGATACTCTATCTGATATCGAAAGGAAGCAACATAATAGCAGATCCTATAGTGTAAATAGCGACTATCGGTAATACTAATCGTTACGTTACAATATGGAGTAAATATTTACATATGTGTATATATACGTGAGTATGTAAAGTATGTAATATATAATATATCTATATTTATACAATGCTTTTTATTTTTTTCCTATATATATAATTATCGTTTTTTTTATGGCTATTATGGTATGTTTATTATTTTATTGCCTTTTGTAACAGTTAAATAATTATATAGCTAACAATGATATTGAAAAGGTCACAGAACGTAAAAATAGGTTAACTGTAATAATTTTATGATTAGTTAAAAATGCTTAAAGTTACCGGAAGAATGAGTACTTCGAGGGAAGAGAGAGTAGTATATTAGTGTAATGTGTATCCGTGTGCTCTGGTTACCTGTTAGAATATAACTTCGTCTTTCTAATCAATTTGCGTCGATTTAAATGTAATTTATATTTTAATAATATCCTACATATTTTATATCGGCAAAGAAAATATAAATTTCGTTAAACGGAAATAAATGGTATTTAACAATTTGAAGTGCTTAACTAATGTAACATATACAGCGCTATTCAAAGTTACTCTTCTAATTAGCTTAATCGGTTTTAATCAGTAAAGATAAATAAAACAAGAAACAAACATAATTACTATTATTATTTGGTATCGCATTTTAAGTCATCAATTCGTACCACTAATGTATATACAGCGCTATTCAAAGGTACTCTTTTAATTGGCTTAAAATAGCTTAACATAGTTTACTCGAATTTAGCGAGAAAAGATAAATAAAATAAGAAACAAATATTATTATTGTTGTTGTTATTATTATTATTATTATTTGGTATAATATTTCAATCGATCAATTCGTACCGTTAATATATGTACAGCGCTATTCAAAGGTACTCTTTTAATTGGCTTAAAATAGCTTAACATAGTTTACCTGAATTTAGCGAGTAAAGATGAATAAACTAAGAAACAAATATTATTATTATTGTTGTTGTTATTATTATTATTATTATTATTATTTGGTATAATATTTCAATCGATCAATTCGTACCGTTAATATATGTACAGCGCTATTCAAAGGTACTCTTTTAATTGGCTTAAAATAGCTTAACATAGTTTACCTGAATTTAGCGAGTAAAGATGAATAAACTAAGAAACAGATATTATTATTATTGTTGTTGTTATTATTATTATTATTATTATTATTATTTGGTATAATATTTCAATCGATCAATTCGTACCGTTAATATATTTACAGCGCTATTCAAAGTACTCTTCTAAATGGCTTAACATCTTCTAAATGCCTTAACCTAGCTTAACCAAGTTTAACGAGTAAAAATGAATAAACTAAAAAACAAATATTATTACTATTATTATTATTATTATTATTATTTGGTATAATATTTTAATCGATCAATTTGTACTGTTAATATGTATACAGTACTATTCAAAGTTACTTTTCTAATTATTTTAATATAGCTTATCTAACTTAACCGGGTTTAACCAGTCAAGATGAATGAACTAAGAAACAAACATCATTATGACGATTATTATTATTATTTGGTATAGTATTTGAATTGATTAATTCATATCACTAATATATATAATATATATAATATAATGCTATTCAAAGTTACTCTTCTAATTAGCTTGATTAGTATTAATCGTTAAAGATAAAAAAAAACAAGAAACAAACATCTTTATTACTATTATTTTTTAATGTTGCATTTTAATTAATCAAATTTGTGTCTCATCTTAATGAAGCGCGATGCAGTTAATAATGAATTACGTATGACCCATTTATTTGATGCAACAAATATGTAATGAACTTCAAGCGTAGACCGATATCTATCGATATACGAATCGAAACACACAAGTCGAAAGTGGAAAATCGATTCTGAATTCAAATGAAAGTGTAGTTAGAGAGGAAAAACAATAAGAAGAGAGAGAGAGAGATGTATACATATATATATACATATATATATATATATGTATGTATAGATGTATATACATATATACGTAGAGACAATTACGTTCGCAGGCAACTAATCAAATAGATACAAGCACGCATATGCATATGTATATAAATATGAAGTGTAATGTCTCTCGTAAAGACCCTTGTAAAAAATCAAATTAAGATGAGCATACGTTTTAGGTTAGTCGTTGTTATGTATGTATCTATGACAAACTTTAGTCGAAAAGTATCAAACATACGTGCAATCGATAACACAGTGCTTCTTTGAAGCGCTTCCCTTTAACTTTTTCAATGCCGACTTCTTATTCGAGAACAATGGACGATGTATGCAAAAAGAAACGTGAAAAGCTTCGAACGGTATATATGGTAAGCGTATATGCGTACGTGTATATGTGTTTGCATAGAATAGCCACGTTCGCCGGTCTCATAGAACTAAATTACGAAAAAAGGAATGAATTTCAAAATAAAAAAAGAAAAAAGAAAAAACCAAAATCAAATCGGATCAAATCGAATCAAATCGAATCGAATCGAATCGAATGAAATCAAATCAAATCGCGACGTGCTTGTATACTACGTGCGTAGACTTTCACGCGGGACGATCAGCTGTTAGCAAGTTAGTATGACCCTTCTCTTTTATGCCATCTTCGGCATACTCGCGTTATCATTAGTTTTAAGTTCTAACTTGATCACCATCTAACGTTCACGCCACGCAACCGTCGCAACATATATACGGTGCATTTATAACCTCGCTCTACCAAGCGATTAAATTTCGTAACCGACTCGTTTAGTGAGTTTCTCGACGACACTGCAACAACTCTCTTTCTCTCTTTCTCTCTCTCTCTCTCTTCCTACCTCCCCCCTCCCTCCTTCCTCTGTACCTCTTTCTCTCTACCTCTTTCTCTTTACCTCTTCCTCTCTCTTTCTCTTTCTCTATCTCATTCTTGTTTTCTCTCCCACCATTTACCACCAATCCTACACGACAGAACATATAAATACATATATACATTTTTTATGGATGTATGCGTAAGTACATTTTTACGTTTACGTCTATACACTTTGTATCATATGTTTATCTTACTTTTTTATCTTACACATAGAGAACGTTTATCAATTATATGTTTATTTTACATCATATCTAGGTAAGTATCTATATTTAGGTATATCTGACATATGTTATATTATACATATTGTTACATATTCACATGTGTTCTATATTCTTTATAACAGGTGATTATCATTATTAATGTTTTTTTTCTCTTTTTTTCCTTTTTTTTTTTTTTTTTTTTTTAATTACTTATAAAAAGTTTTTATTGCAATCAGAGCTCGCAGAGTTCACTCTATAAATTAGATGAAGATAAAAAGGAGAAAAGAATGATTTTTTAAATGCATCGATGATAACAATTTTTCAATTAAATTAATTGTATCCAATCGTTTCGCTTTATATAAGATATAATGTATGTAGATATAGATAAATTTGTTTATCGTTTCAAGAAACGAATCAATTCAATTATGAACAGTTTTATTAAATAATTGATTTCAATGTTGTCAGCCTTGTCGTAGAATCGACTGGCATCCTATGTAAATCGTTAATCCTTGAAATCAACGAAAAAGTTATTTCATCATTTCCATAAATCGATATGAATCCGTTTGGCTTGTTTTTTTTTTACTACCAATATACAATCTCTTGCGCGCGTGTCTATACGTGAAAATCGTTGCAGTATACACACATATATATATATATATATATATATATATATATATATATATATATATCAAGTACCCTCCCGCTTTGCAATATAATCGTGTATCGAAAAGGAAAATATACAAATGTTCGAACATTATTTGATGCTATTATGATATACTACGAAAATATACTTTTTTATTTATGGATAAAGATATAACGGTAGAGATAGATCATTTGAATATTTTATCTCAACCGTGTACGTGTTCTTTGCTCGAACGTGAATCAAAATTAATGAGCTGATGATTAACCTTTGTATATATTTATTAAACGTATGTGTGTATCTGTAATATACATGTATACATATATATCCACATTCATATGAAATAATGTATGCCTACATATACGTGTACGGCTATACAAACGTTAATATATCGTCAATTAAGCAATCCTCACAAATAGTTCATTTATTTACGAAGTAGGACATAATAGAGAATCCACAAGCAGAGTAATTCAATATGTCAGTACATAGGTGTGTATGTTCGCCTGGCAATTAAGCGTTAGTCGATTATTATACGTACAATATTATATGTGTAATTTGCTTCTAGTTAATCGATAAAAATAAACGCGACTTTCGATCCACCAATCGTGCATACATACATATACATATAAAAATCGAACAAATGGTCTTACATAAAATCAAATAAACGATATCTGTTGGGGGAAAAAAAAGGAGAAAAATTTCGAAATATCTGCGAAAAAATCGACCGATCGTGGTAAATTAGACTAACGTGTTTTTTTTTTTTTTTTTTTTTTTTTTTTTAATAAAGAGTAGAATGTTTTATCAACTTATATTAAACTAAACTGTCGATCTTTTTGTTCTTTTGTCAGTTCTTTGGCGACGTAAATTAATTCATAAACATGTACTTGTATCGAATGGTAATATAATTATGTAGTTATAATATTTATGATAATTTATATTATTTTATTAATGCTAAATAGTAAAGAGAAGAACCTATAAAATCACATTTGTTTAAAATAATAGATAACTAATTTAAATACAAATCGATTATCTTTCACTTTTCTTGCGAAACGATACATAAACAATACACGATACAAAACATAAATAAATAGATACATAATTGTAACGAATAGTGATCTAATTTATTATATCATTTATATTAACGTTTGTGTTACATTACAAAGAGAATAATCTATAAAGTTTCATTTGATGATGATTCGTAAACAAGACGATAATTCATATGCGTCTAACGCGTAATGAAACCACGCGTTAGAAAAGATATTTTCTCACTCATGAGATATTTTGGTAAAGAGGATAGAGACGGATAAATTTGTTTCGAAAGCTCACATATCCGTTAGTGATATACATTCCTTAGTAGAATATAAATATCAATGCGTTATTATGATGCATGACATATTCTATGCTTAGCGCATAGTTTCTTGTTTCATTATAAGGCTTGAAGTTATTCTCAATGCTTCTTTCATCGAAAAGGAAGGATCGTCTTTGTAGCAAAGCTTAATCGTCGTTAGTGTAAACATTATAAAAATAAAAGCCAGTAATACGTTTAAAAATTCATTGAATTAATAGGTTTCTATACATGCGTTTATTTAAATATGTAATACATAGTATGTAAGCTTGTATGTATTTACACGTATGTACCTACATGAAAAGAAAATATATAAATAAAAAATAAAAAATAATATAAAGTTTATGTTCGTTGATTCGTTTATATTTCAATTGTAATGCTCGTAATATTTGTCAGATAGATTTACGTTGAAAAGAGAAAATGAAAACGAATGATACTTATAGCGATTAAAGATAATTAAAAAAAAAAAGTAACAATATATCTAAGAGAATGTAAAAGATCTCTTAAAAATAAGCTAAATTTGATATTGTATATATCGTAACATAAAGTATAATATATAACAACAAAAAAAGTAAAATTAACGATTTCGATTAATTTTAATCATCTTATTCTCTTAAATGTCGTACGAAACAAGTTCGCGCACCGCGGGAATTTGAAAAAAAGTGTTTCGTTTTGCGTATTTCTTTTATTTCCTTTTACACAATATCAAGTCTCTCGTGTTATTTTTTTTTTTAAATGATAACAAATAATTGCATACGTAGTCCTTACAGTCGACTGGAGCAATGTCGTGCAAATATCGATTGGCCGGATTCATGCGAAATGCTCTTTAAATACACAAATAGTTGACATTTGTATCTATCCTCTCTTAGCTAATTTTGGCAAACGTTTAAAACACAATGCAAGGTTGACATTCAAATCATGTAAATCACATATATCTATATATATGTACACATACGTCTTGAATAAGTTTAATAAAAACAGAAAGATTCATCTAAGGAAAATAAAAGAAAAATCAAGATTATTAGAATATATTGATCTGTACGAATGAAATTATTGTTTCTATCGAGAGTTAACCTAAGTACATAAATCAGGTGTAAATCTTAAGGGGTATCAAATTAGACGTATATTGTACGAGAGAAGACGCAAACATAGAGCAAGACACATTTCTCAAGGAACGTACTACAAGCAAGATTATGAGAGAGAGAAAGAGAGAGAGAGAGAGAGAGAGAGAGAGAGAAAAAGAGAGAGAGAGAGAAAAGGCACCATCGTGCGTTAAGAAAGGAATAAGAGGAATGTGTGGACGTATAGAGGGATATTGAGGAGGGTAAGGTGGGATAAAAGAGAGAGAGAGAGAGAGAGAAAACGCGATGGAATACAAGTCGAAACGTTTCGTAGTGGGGGGAAAGCACGTCCCCCTCTTCTCCCAAGCATCGAAACGTTAGCACGTCGCCCTTGCTATCGCACAGAATCACGGATAAATCAAACATGGCGATTCGGTCGCTGTTTACGGTCAAGTCGTACGGAACGTAGTTGTGAGACTAGGAAGGTCGCTGTGCATGAGCTTGTGCTTTTAACGGTGATGAGTACTTGTGCCACCGTAAATCGACCGATTTTAGTTAATATTACGAATATGGAGGAACAAAGCGCGAAGGAAACGGTGGAAAAAGCGTCGGACGGTATCGAAGATGGTGTACACGACGCGAAGGGTGTAAAAGAGGTCTCGACGCCTGCGGCGTCATCGTTCCTCTCTTCAAGGCAAGTGTCGCGATCTAGCGGCGAAAATGCCGATACAAAGGCTCGCCATAACGGCAAAAACGTGAGTATCGAATAATATGACATTACTCAAATTTAATTCTTATTTTTATATTACTGAGAATTAATTTTTGTTTCTTTTATAATAAAAATTAATGATATACATTCTATTTCAAAATATTTATTTTTGTTTCCTTTTTTCGTTAAATCTCGTTTAATGATTATTATTTTCATCTTATGGATATTTTGCGAGATACTTATTTTTTAAATCGATATTTCAAAGTTCAAATTATCAAGTAAATTTTAATTTATTATTTATTTATTAATTAGTTAAATATCCAAATTTAATTATGCACATAAAAGTAAAAAATATTCTATATGAAAATTTTAAATAATTTGTCATATGTCATATTGTTAATATCATATTATTAAATAAGGATAAAAATATAAAATTAGGTCTGTAATATTGATTTGAAGTTATGCACAGTAAATTTTTCTGAAGTAATATTCTATAGATATATAGATAAAAATTTGAGTAGTTTTACCAATTATATTGTATTTAGAGAATATGTATAGATTAATTTGTTTAATTTTAGTGGCCTAAATCTTTGATTCGAAGATGTGGTAAATTTGAAAGCGGCAGTGGTAGTGGGGACCAGGATGGTGGAACGCAAGAAGATGGCTCAGACATAGTTACAAAAAAAAGAAAGACTCGTAGAGGGAAACCTAAGCATAAGAAATTGAAACCATATCCAAAACAACAGCTGTCTTATCAACAACGAGCACGTTGTAGATCCATTGGAAGACTTGCAAAAACGGGTAGGCAAATCCGAGCACCTTATAATACAACGCAGTTTCTTATGGATGATCATAGTGACTTGCCTGATCTTGATCAAAAATTATCAATAGCTGCATCTTCAGATTTTGGAGTTACTACTTTTCAGAAACCCCCAGCACCATCTCGTACTAGAGATTCCAGTTTCAGCATTGACTCAGACGAAGACTACTTTTACTCTTCCCCAGAGGATGAAGAAGAATTTTTGACAAAAGAGTTCTCTAGTGCATATGAAGATCTTCATGCAGAAAGACTGAGCACATTGAGTAAATCTGAATTAATACAAGAATATTTACAATTAGAGGCCAAAGTAGACTTACTCACTAAAAGATTACGTGGGAAGAATATCAGTCAGACAGAAGACAAAGAGATAGACAATAAGAATGGAATAACTACTGAATCTGAAGTAGCAAAAAAATTAAAAATCTGTCAGCAACATATTGATGACTTATTAAAACAAAATGAACAACTAAAAAGAGAAAATGAAGCATTGAGAGCACAAAGGCATGGTAGTTCTGTCTCTAGTGTAGACAGTGAAAGCGATAGTGATAGTACAAGTAATGGAAATCGTAGTATATGCGGTTGTCCTCTCAGGAATTCAGAATATTCTCCAGAACACGTATCGTGTAAATGTAGACAAGAGAACAGTGATAAAGATAGTAGCTCAGAGTGTAGTACTGACAGTAAGAGTGATTGTTCCGATATTACTCGTAGTACGACTTCAACACCACCAATTATTGTTACAAATGGACATGTAGTTATAAATGAAATCAATGGCCTACCTACATAAATATTTCAAAAACATACCTGCATTGCTGGTTTGTTTGTTGCTGAGACAGTCTACATATAATAATTCTATGCATCTATATTGACTGACAAGTTATCTTTCTTCTAATGCTGATCGTTAAATTTTAGACTTTTATCTAACACATTTTGGATCTATGAATTACCTTCCTTTTATTCTTTAAGACTGCCTCATGTATACAATATATATGTGTAATAATATGTAAAATACATAAGTAATTATCATTATAACAGCGCAGTTTTGGTATCTGCTTGCATCAGATTATGTTATTAGATTTATTATTCTATCAGAATGTATATTTTCAATCATCATCACTTTTTATTATTTTAATAATTTTTCATTTACCATATTGCACAACATTAGAAAATTCAATTATATTTTATCATCTTGTATACTTTTCTTCATAAATTGTTCATATATTTATAAAAAAATTATATAATATTTACAGGCCATCAACTATTCCATAAATGTATATAAACAAACAAACATGTATATGTATGTATGTATGTATGTATATATATATATATATATATATATATATATATATATATCTATATATATAAATATTAATCTAAAAAGAATATGTTCTAAAAAAGTGTTTTATAAAGCAAAGATTGTGATAATATATGCCAAGAATACAAAATTATTTCTGCATTTGTATAATTACAAGAATTATGATATTAGTTTATGGTCTGATTGTATAATATATAAATGATATTAATATCTATATAATATTAAGAAATTTTATGCTTAAATTTTTAATAAATTTTAAGTTCTATTATAATAGGCATGTTGGATTATTTTTGCTAAAGTATATGTGCATTAGAGTTTTATAAATGTAATATCGATAGGTAATATAAGAAACAAAATGGTTCTTTCAATTTTGAAAAATAGAACGATTTTGAAGATTTTATTTAAATTTTGAATTATTGCATTTTGTTGTGGAAATGAAATCTCTTATCCCTTTCCTTGCATAATGATGAAATGTCTGTGATATTTTATGATGTCCCAATATTTGCATCTTTATTTGATTATATCGTTATGTATTTAAGATTATGGAAAACAAAATGAAATAAATAAATTAATTGAAGAATATTTATTGTAGAATGATCAATGAAGTCAAAACAGAAAATGTTGATATTCGATTAATCGATAATCTCGTATATTTGTATCTTAAATCTCAGGTAATAGTAGTTCTGTCAGTGTTGCCAAATGTAAAATGGTTATATTACAGTAAACGTTATAAATTTTCTGTTGTACATATAATAAATATTTTCATGTGGAAATATTATTACTTGAGTATTATATTTAATTAAAGTTTTATCTTTTTTTACAAACTTTAGTTAGATATTCATAGTTTAACGAACTGTTGATTGGTTAGTATAAGGAATATTTATCATTAAAATAAAAAACAAGTCGTAACAGACTTTGGATGTAAAATAAAATGAAGTGATATATAATAATGATGATCAATGTACAATTATTATATATTTATGTATTTATATTGAGTATTACTAATTTTGTTTTATTTATAATTTAGTTTATAAAATAATTTTCTTTTTTTATTTCGTTGTTTCTGTGCGTATAGAACGTATAAAATTTATGAAAAATTTTGTTTTTGTAGACTGGTTAAGTAATAAAATGTTTTGTAAATATTTGTAGATCTTCGAAAATAAATAATAGGTTAATACATAATTTCATAACATGATTGGAACATTTCAAAATTAAATTGATTTTCTCACAGATGATTACAATAAATAAACTATATAAATTAATCAATTTTATTTTGTTAATATTTTAATTTAATTTTTATTTTTTTTTCTATTTTAGCTTATGTTTAATACCTATTCAAATCTTATTAATAACGGCATGTGTCTAATAAATATTTCTAATATCAACTAAAGTGATAAACATAAAACATCTTAAAATGGAGGTAATTTTTTGAAAATATATAATATTTATATTATTTAGTATCATAATATATAATATTTACCTTTTATATATATATTAATCAAAATATTGTATTGTTTTCTTTCAATTGTGCTAGATATTTATATTATTTTTTAAATATATATATATATTTTTGAAATATATATGTGTTATATATTTGTAGCTACCATTTGAGCTTCCACCTATCTGGCCTGATATAAAAACTGAATTAAAGGAGTATATTGAATGCCCTGAACGGCTTCCCATACATCAACTTGATCATGCTCAATGTTATTGGCCCAGAGAACCTGATATTTGTTCTTTATTAGAATTTGATTTAGCACCACTTAGCACAACTTTAAAATTTGATCGTGATCCAGTAACAGGTCGTGTTGGACAAATGCAAGAAGTTATTTTAAAAGGAGTCGGAGAAAATGCAAGAAATTCAATGTCTATGAAACGTATACCTGGATCTGTTACAGATGATGTTAGAGGTACTTTATATACTTTCCAAAATATTTTACAAACATGTCTACAAAAATACAATACTTACATATTGCATGTTAATTAATAATATTTTACAAAAAATTAATATTTGGTCTAGGCAATACTACTAACATACCATTTTTGCCTGGTGGATTTGATGAACCTATTGTAACAGATGAGATGACAGAAAATATTGATTTTGAGAGGAATTTAAGGACACTAGCAAAAGGATTTAGTTCTGGGATAGAATTTGAAGCTGATAATTGTACGCCAAAGCAGGAATCAATAAATAAACCAACTAAAGTATCAAAAGCAAAAGTACAAGTTGAAGATGATATAACAAGTAAAATAAATTTAATGGCTCTTGTAGAACAAGAAGAGCGTGAGCTTAATCTCTGGTCATCTGTGCAAGAACTAAAAGATGATGATGTACAGGAGTCTCCACAAATACCTGCATTAGAAGATATTCCATTGTTACCAATAGAACCAGAAATACCAGTTTTAAACATTTCTGAAGAACCATCTAAAATTATTGAAATGGAATGGGCAGAACAAATAGATGTTTCTGTGCCAATAACAGATTTTGAGAAGAAAATTCCTGATCCAGCAATGACATTTGAATATGAATTGGATACTTTCCAAAAACAGGCTATACTTAAGTTAGAAGAGAATTGTAATGTTTTTGTTGCAGCGCACACTTCTGCAGGAAAAACTACTGTAGCTGAGTATGCTATTGCTTTAACTCAGAAACATATGACAAGGTAAAAATTACTTATGAAGTAAAATAATTTCTTTTATATGGTTAGCGTATTTATCTGTGATTGCAATTTTATTATTTAAGGGTAATTTATACTTCTCCTATCAAAGCACTATCAAATCAAAAATATCGTGATTTTAAAAAGAAATTTGAAAGTGTTGGTTTAATAACAGGGGATATTCAAATCAATGAGAGTGCATCTTGTCTTATTATGACTACTGAAATATTACAATCAATGATATATGGAGCATCAGAAGTTCTTAGGGATTTAGAATTTGTAATATTTGATGAAGTACATTATATTAATAATGAGGATGTAAGTATTATTTTTGCACTATTTCAAAGATCACAAATTTGAAAGACACCGATTTTTTAATTGTATTAAAAAATCTTATATTATTTATATTTTATATATCTTATATTATTTGTTTAGAAAATATTTCTATTTTCTATATATAATGTATATAATGCAAATTTTTTTATTTCTAAAATATAGCATGTTAAATTATTTTATATTTATTATTATTGTCTACTATTTATTAGTATTATTTAAAGTTACAACTATAGTATTTCATAAACATATAGCGGGGTCATGTATGGGAAGAAATAGTGATTCTTTTACCACAAACTGTCAATATAGTTATGCTGTCAGCAACTGTGCCAAAACCAATAATATTTGCAAATTGGGTTGGTCGTATCAAAAAACGGAAAATGTACGTAATCAGCACTTTAAAGAGACCTATACCATTGCAACATTATTTATATACTCCTACTAATGACAAGGAACGTGGCACATTAGTTTTAGTTCTTGATTCAAATGAAGAATTTTCATTGAATGGGTAACTGAATTTTTTGTATTAGTTTTTTTATTAGAATTTTACGAACAATAAGTTTAGGATAGTATTAGAATTAATTTTAATATACCAAATATTTCTTATAGATGGCATCAAGCAACAAAAAATATTCAATCTGTTAAAAGCCTACAAAGTAAAAACACTAACACAAAAGATATTAGAAAAAAGAGATTTTCTGCAAAAGAGCAAATGATGTTATGGAAGAATTTTGTGAATTACTTAAAACATAATGTATGATAAAAAAACTTAAGAATATTCATATTTTATTTTCTTGTATTTAAAAGCTTTTATTGAAAGAACATGCATTTTTAGGATAAATTGCCTGTTGTTGTATTTACGTTGTCTAGGAAACGTTGTGATATCAACGCAAACAGATTAATGAATATTCAACTAACTACATTAGCTGAAAAAATGGAAGTAAAACGCTTTTACCAGCATATTATGAAATATTTGAAAGGTAGTGACAAGCAATTACCACAAGTTTGTATGATGCAAAATCTTTTAGAAAACGGTATTGGTGTACATCATAGTGGGATATTGCCTATTTTAAAGGAAACTGTAGAGATGCTTTTCCAAAACGGTGTTGTTAAGGTAACTTATTCTTATTTATTATTATTAGGACAGTTGTTATATATTGTGATGAAAAAAAAAAATAAGATTCTGTTTTGATTGTATGTTATATTATAGTTATTATTTGCAACTGAAACATTTGCTATGGGAGTCAATATGCCAGCACGGACAGTGGTATTTGATTCAATAACTAAATATGATGGTAATGGATTTCGTACCTTGTATCCTACCGAATACATCCAAATGGCTGGACGTGCTGGTCGAAGAGGTCATGATATAACTGGTACAGTTATAGTAATATGTAATACAGAAGTTCCACACTTTAATGAATTAATGCCAATGATGCAAGGTGAAGCAAAAACATTGGAATCACAATTTAAAGTAACATATTCTATGGTTTTAAATTTGAGAAGAACAAATGAACTAGTTACTGTAGAATCCATGATGCGCAGATCATTTAAAGAGTCATATCTAATATTAAAAGAAGATAAATACCAAATTGATTTACGTAAAGTTGAAGAAAAATTAGCAGCGTTACCACCATTGACGAATATACAAAAGAAATTATCTGGTTTTTATGAAATTGCAATTAATTATTTACAAGAACTTCGTTATTTGAAACCTTATATGCTTGAATCTAAAAAAGCAATAAATAGTTTAACTAAGGGTAGAATTTTAATCATATCATATGAAAGTCATTATAGAAATTTAGCTCTACTATTGGATGTAATTTCACGTAAACAAAATGGAAATCAATATAAAGTATTGATATTAAAAAATACAAATGCACAAAATGTTAATAATGATAGATTATTAGAAAATTCTAATAATGTAATCTGTAAAGAAAAATCTGAAAGTTGGTATAGCATTATCAGTCTAACCAAAAAAGATATATTTGTACCAAGTGGGGTTCCATCACATGAAGTTATAACGATTTCTGCATGGAATATACTAGAAATAACAAATTGTCAAGTTAAGGTTGATTGTGGTATGGTACTGAAAGATTGGGAAAAAAGACAAATATCAAGATTTAGGTAAACAAAATAATAATATAATAATAAATAAATTTAAAGTTTATTGTATGTATATTGTATCTTAAACTGTCTATAGGCATGATCTACCTGGTCCAACTTGTCAAACAGCCATTCAAGAATTAATGGCAATATCTTTAAATGCTGCTAATGATGATAGTATATTATTACCTTACGTTACAATGAAAGTAACTGAAAACTTAAATCCCAGAATGAAACATTTATGCAAACAGAAACAAGCTCTTAGCAGCATGAAATGTATTGATATTCTTAACTTTGAAGAACAATTTGAAACTGTATTTTATCGAAATGAATTGGAAACAGAACGGAAAAAACTTCAACTTAGTCTTAGTGATGAAGGATTATCTTTATATCCAGATTATATAAATATGGTTTCACTTCTTAAACATCTAGGATATATAGATAGTGATGAAAGAAGTTAGTAAACTTTATATGTTTTCATAATACATTGTTTAAAATTGTGAAAATTGTTTTTCTATTCTTTACATATCATTTTGCAGTTGCTTTAAAAGGCAGAGTTGCATTGCAAATAGGAATTAACGAGTTACTCATAACAGAGCTAATTTTAAAAAATGTTTTAACTGTTTTACAACCAGCTGAAATTGCTGCACTATTATCTGCTTTGATATTTCATCAAAAGTCAAATTCTGAATCGACATTTCCAGTTGATTTTCATCACTTGAGAAAGGTAAAATTTAATAGAATTTCTTGTTTTTTCTTTATAACGTATTATTGAATTGACTGAATATTTTATAATTAAAAATAATAAGAAATAGATATGTAATAATTGATTGTTATTGATTAACCATTTTTTTTAGGAACATCAAATTATGCAGAATGTACATGCCGAGTTACAAAACTTAGAACAAATTTATAATTTGAATACACTACAACCATTGAATTTTGGTTTGGTTGAAGTTGTTTATGAATGGGCACAATCAAAATCATTTGCTGAAATAATGCAGAAAATCGATGTGCAAGAAGGTATTATAGTTAGATGCATTCAACAACTTAATGAAACCTTGCAAGATGTGAGAAATGCAGCTGTGACAATTGGTGATCCAGTTTTAAAAGAAAAAATGGAAGAAGCATCCACAGCAATAAAACGTGACATAGTTTTTGCTGCGTCCTTATACACTCAAGATTAATTATGGAGTAAATTGTAATTATAAACTTACTATTTTCTTGTTGGAAACAAATGATCAGATGTTTGTATGTGACATTAAATATAAAGATAATAATTTATTATTGTAAAATTTCAAAAATAATGAATTTGGAAATAAATTTGATATTTTTGTTATATATAGATAATTAAAGCAATATTAAAATATTTAAAATATTAAATATTGCAGAATAAATATTGTCAATTAATATTCTTTCTTTTTTGTGATAATAACTTGGACAATCCTACTAAAAATTTATTGTTATATTTGAACAATATATATATATATATATATTGT
This sequence comes from Vespa velutina, assembly GCF_912470025.1. Taxonomy (NCBI): domain Eukaryota; kingdom Metazoa; phylum Arthropoda; class Insecta; order Hymenoptera; family Vespidae; genus Vespa; species Vespa velutina. Next base: position 8,050,528 of record NC_062194.1, read on the forward strand.
TCAAATATATATATATATATATATTATATATTAATATATATATATATAGAAAGAGAGAGAGAGAGAGAGAGAGAGAGAGAGAGAGAGAGAGAGAGAGAATTTTATACTTTTTTAAGTTGCAAATCTAGAATTGAGTAAAATCTTTCCGATTAAGTAAAAACAAGAATAAACGACTTTATAAACTTAAGAGTTTAATTTATATTCTAAAATTTTGGTTAGGATATATCTGTAAGCAACTTTGCAGTAACATATTTACGTTAACATATATACTTATATAAAATATATATTTTACTAATTAATTTACAAAGTACGTTGATCTGTATTATTGAGATTGCCTTGACCTTTGTTTAATTCAGAGATACATGCCCATTGACCTTCTGAATTTTCACGCCAAAGAGAAACTTTATTATCTCCACCACTAACTGCTAAAATACCACCTGTCAGAGACCAACTAACATTCCAAATTACATCATCAAAAATATTAAGAACATTTGATGTCCAATTCAAGTAATCGTTTGATGTCCATATAACTACACGACGATCTTGAGAACATGAAGCTAAGGTAGCTCTAGAAGGTCCAACTGCTGGGGCCCATTCAACATCACGTACCTATCAGAAAAAGTCGAATTAAAATATAATTTTTAAAAAATAATCTTATATATTATGAATTAAATTCAAGAATATAAATTAAAAAAATTGAGTTACCCAGTCACTGTGAGCTTCCAGTTTATTTTCTTCTATCCATCTGTCACCTTCTTCTTTCCATATCTTTACTAAATTATCGCAACCTCCAGTAGCTAATCTTTTTACTGGGCCAGTTTTTTGTTGAATATTGTTTGAATCAAAACTAGTATCTATTGCAGGGCACCAACTTACTGCATTACATCCAATAGTATGTGCATTTGTTATTTTTTGTGTATCCCAGGTATCGGCATTATTAGTAAGTATAGAAATGGAACCATCTGAACTACCGCAGGCTAAAATCAAACCAAATTCGTGTGGTGCCCAAGCAACTGAATTGACTGAAGAATCATGTCCTGTATGTTCATAAATTTTTGTCCATTCACCAAGTTCTTTCCAGATAATAACTTTTCTATAAAATATAAGATATTAAATGAAACAAAGATATGCTTGCATTCAAATTGCTGACATATGACAATAGTTATCAATAAAAAGGAACCAACCGATCATAACTACATGAAGCTAGAATGTTTCCAAATTTTGGATGTGCCCAAGCAACTTGCCACACTGGACCTACGTGTCCTTTAAGATCTGCAACTAAACTCTGCGATCCATTTTTTAAGTCAAAAATCTTTACAGAATTGTCACTTGAACATGTTGCTAACCTCAAACCATAATAATCCATTTCAGCATCATGGATCATATCTTCGTGATTTGTATCAACAGTATTTAGAACAGACACCATGTTGTATTATTTATTATTTGATTATCTTAATGATTTAATCCATAAACTGATTAAAATTTATAATAACTAAATATTTACAGACGTACCGAAGGTTATGTTATTTCCCCGCCTGTCACTACGTGGAAGCATGTGCGCAAATACACTGCGCACTCTACTTATAAATGAAGTAATACCGATTTAAAATTCATTCTTTTTCTATCTTTCTCTTTCTTTCTTTCTCTCTCTCTCTTTTCCATTCTCTTTCTCTCTGTCATTATAGAATATTTTATATTTAATGCTGTTATAAATCGATAAATTGCATTAATTATGATTAATTTTATACGATCGTATAAATTAATGAGTTTAAAAACAACATTAATAAATAATATATTTATTTTTTCGGATAAATTTCGGTATATTTTTTTGAAAGAACAAGAAATGAATACATCAGATGCTTCGGATGTTTTCGATTGGCCCACGAGGGATGCGTTTGCAGCGACAAAGAGGAGAATGATTTTGAATGCGATGATTGTCATAGATAATTTTTTATTTCTATATTACAGATGCTTTTTCTATATTAGTTATCATTTTGTTTTTTTCTTTCTTTTTTAATCAGATTAACCAAGATTCTTTTAGATGTTTCATGTTTTTTTTTGCTTATGAAGATTTATTTCGTTAATAATTCAAAATATAAGTTATACTTTCCTTTATAAATTTGTGTTTTTATTGTATTAATTTCCGCTATACAAAGTGACCATTTGATAGTTACTACATAGTCGGATCGATATAATTATATTAATTTGTAAATAATATTAATTTATATTCAATATGCATAATATAAAAAATAAAAAAACACTGAGGTATTTACAAAATCGTATGGTGTATTACATAATAAATTTACTGTATCTTATCGTACAAGAATTTACTTTTAATACTTTATTTCAGAATCGAAGTTTATAGTGGCCACTTTCTAGAATTTTTCCTATATGTGTGTCTATACATACACACATACGTATAAAATATATAGTTTTGATTAAAAAAAAAACTATGGGTGTGTGACGACAAATTAGAGTGTATGTAAGAAAACGAAAATTAACATGTATTTTAACTTAAAGAATCTTCCAATATACCAATCGATTTCCGAATAAATGATTTTTAATCGACATTTTTAACAAGTAGTAACAACGTCGAGAATAAAAGATATTCGTATGGAAAATAATTCTATGCAAGAAGATGGACATTTTTCTTATAATTTTTTTCATATTTTCTGCTTTATTTCTATATTAATTATAAATTTTCATAGTTTGAACTAACAAAATATCCGTTTAGATAGTTTTTAAGTTCGTATATTATATTTCTAGTATTTCGATATTCTTTTATAATAGATCGAAAAATTACAAGCTTTGTGGGGTGGGTATTGCATAGGTGACATATTGCACATACTTGAGAGTCCACTTAGTTTCTTCGCTGTTGATTATTCTTATCATTTTTAATTATTTTGTGGTACCGATGACAACGGAGCTTCGTTGTCTTGTTAATTACAGATAATTAGTATATTTTTTCTAACGTACACCTCTGTTTTACATATCAATCAATTGTCGGAAATGTAATTTTCACGAGTCAACAATTGCAAGTCGTTGCATCGCCTTGTTGAAAAGATATCCACGAAAATAAAATTTGCGTCTTGGCGTCTTTTAGAAATACTTTTTATTTCGAATTTTCAGCTTCTATTTTCACGATATCGATACTTTTTTCATCCATTAACGATACTCAAATTAATAATCTTTCATTAATTAATCGCGATCGATTGAATTTTGTCTTATATATAGTTTTCATATCATATACACATAAGTATACATGTATATATATGTATTGGGTTGTCCGGAAAATTTGTACCGATTTTGAAGAAAAATTGAAACGCAGAAGATTTAAATTTTAGTATACATTTATTAAATTATATAGGTGCCATTCTGTTCTACAACCTTTCTCCATCTTTCAGACAACTTGAAAATTCCTTCCTTCCAGAATCTCTGAAAAACTTTTTTACATGATTTTTTATATCGATCAAAGAGTTGAAGTTTTTTCTATTAAGGGAATTTTGTAATGATCAGAATAGGTGAGGTCTAGTGAATATGGTGGATGGGGTAGAATATCCCAACCGAGCTCCAACAACTTTTATCGAGTTATCAAAGACATATAAGGCCGCGCATTGTCCTGACGAAACACGACGCCCTTTCGATTCGTTATTTCTGGACGTTTTTGTTCAATTGTTTTTATTTGTCTAACTGATAACAATACTTCTCTGAATTTATCGTTTCTCGTAATAATTAATGTCCGAAACGAGCATAAGTGAGCAAAAAACCATGAATAAGACTTTGGTTTTACTTACGAATGATTCCCTATATGTGTAGTCTCTAATATATTTTTTTCTAGTGAATTTTTTATTATTATTACGTCAGGATATTCTTGTTTCATCTAATTTGTTTATTTAATTAACAGTGCTGTTAATTACTACTCTTTTTCTTTCTTAATGTTTGTCCACAATATTAGTTATGAAATCGGGTATTTATTCACCGGATTTCGTATAAATAAAGCATATAATGTGGTGTACTATTTCATGTATTGTTTCACTCTTAGGCTATTTAATCGTATTCTATTTCGATATTTTATATATTGATATACCAACAAATAAATAAAAAGACAAACTCTCTATTTGATAGATGGATTCTGTCAGTTAAGTGCTGAATCATAATTCCATTCGTTCATTAAAACAGTCGTTTAATGAAAGGAATCGTCCGAGATTGGTTTTTATATACATTAAATATTTCAATAAATATGTTTTTATAATGAAACTTTATAATTGCATAATTTGTATCTATATATATATATATATATTTCATACTTAGATGTTAATACAGTTATCGTGGATCGCTCAAAGGTCCTTATGCGGTGTTTAATGTAGTAAAGTAATATAAGGATTTTTACAACTCTACTTTTACCATGATGTAGTAACTATTATAATCACATCGTTATCATCATCCTTTTCCTCCCCCTCCTTTTCCTTTTGTGTGAGTACTTACTCAAAGTAGAATATACTTGCATACGTAAAATGGAAATATTACAATTTTTGTCATCTATTAAATTATTATCAAATCTTGTGAATATTAAAATTCTTGTGATTATCAAAACTTTTTCATTTGTTAAATGCAAGCAGTTAATCTTAATAGATTCATCGATTAAAATGAATATTATGTCTGCTGGAACATTCGATTACATACTATAAATTAGGATAGCTTAATGGTATAAGTCAAATATTAATAAATTTTTCATTTTTTTTTTTTTTTTTTTTAATAAATAAATAAATAAAGATTATTAGAAAATCGAGACGTGCCCAGATAGAACAGGAAATGCAGTTAAGGATATATGTTGGGATTCGTCAGTGGGGTTTGGGGTGATGCATTCGCGAATTTTGCCATGCTTCAGTAGTTATATTATTTAGAAGAAATCGATACTTTACATTGCAAGCACTTACTGCTCGTTAGGTTAAATAAAAAAAAAGTAATAAAAAAAACAGCGAATGTGTTTTTTACTTCCCAATTTCTTTTTACTTCCCAATTCCCTTTAGTCTCGTTTAATGCAACACAAGTGGTTCTTGTTGCGTAAAGTAAGATCAGGTCAAGAATAGGTCTGTTACGATTTCATTCTTGTAGTATAATCCACTGCAGCATGTTAATTTTTGTGGGTGTGTTGTTTTAAGTGATAGATCGTTCTTTGATGCGTAAACTTTTCATATGTTCGCACGTAAGGAATGCTCCAATGCAATAGTTAAGGCACAAAACAAGAAGAGGCTATATGCTGAAGAGGCTCCCATAAACTGCGGTTCAAGAGGACAAATTTCGACTACAAGTCATTTTTCGGAGGTGATCGGCATGTCGAATCCTTTGTTAATGGCTTGTGAACTTATAAAAATCCCCTTTATCTTATTACAACGTTGATACTTATACTCGTAGTAGTGTAGTAATAGTTTGATACTGGATGGAGATGATGGATCATTCTATCTCCTTGCTACGGCATTTCGTATTTGCGTACGTGAAAAATCAAAGCCCTTGTGATTAGAGTCAAGTTTTTGCAGTTAGTTACTAGAGTTTTTTATTATTTATTATTTATTCTTATATAGAGTTTTATTTAATTAACAGAGTTTTTTTAATTTTTTCTTAAAGTAAAGTCAACTCATAGAATATTTTCAAAATAGAGTTAATTTTTCATTTTAAAGTATGGTCGAGTCATTGCATTTTTCTTTTTAAATTAAAGTCGTATTTTCTTTTTTAAATTAAATTTGAGCCCTTGTATTTTTTCTTTTTAAATTAAAATCGAATCCTTACATTTTTAAAGTTTTAAAGTAGTAAAATCTTTAGATTTATAGTTATAAAAATAGAGTCACGCTCGTTAAATATTGTGTAGACATCTATGGCCTGCAACAATATTACACTTAGGTGTACATCTGGTTACCTAAGCGTGTAGATTTTTAATTCAGAATAATCATATATTTTTTCTCTTTCATTTTCATAACTGCATAATGTTTATATATATATACGAGATACATACATATTTCATACCTATATGTCAACACAGTACTATCACGGGTCGCTCAAAAACCCTTATGTGGTAAATTATGTGTTCACAGGATGGTAAAATCATTTTTATAATTTCTTAGTTTTACCAAGAGTTGTAAAATGACATATGTGGTAACTATCAGCATTATCATCCTCCTCATTATTCTTTTGTAGTCAAATTCTTTTTAATCTAATTATTCTGATTATTCTGATTAAAAATCTACAAAATTGATGTACACATCGAGAAAGAACATATCTGCATTCAGGAATGCAAATGAATATATTATAGCAAGAATATATATTTCTCATTCAGAATGATCAAAAATAAATAAATGAATGAATGCACTAATATAGATACTTAATGAACCAATATTTCAATATTTCAATCTCATAATATTCTTCTCAAGAAATTGAAGTTTTCTAACAATAAATAGGGAATATTTCCTTTTATTCCATATATAATAATTAACTTATATTTAATATTAATTTTTTTGACCATTTTAATGCTTGTTTTTCGGTAAATTGTAAAAAGTATCAAGGTTAAATATTACAAATATAATATAATATCCTTTTATCAATGGATATTAGCAACAATATAAAAAAAATAATATTTGGAAGTTTGTAATACTATCATATATGATATAAAAATAAAGATTAGAAGATCAGATTATAAAGAAACAATAAAGATTATAAATGCATAATATAAAATTGATTTATGTTTCAGATTTTCCAATCAAATAAAAGTCAAAGCAAAATAATAATGTGAATAAATAAAAATACATTTAATTATTGAGGACTTGAATGAAGATTTAGAATTATAAAAAATGAAAACCGATATAGAATGAATTGTTTGGAATTATTTCTTTTATTCATTTGAAATATTAAAGAAATTTTTAATTAATCTTTACAGAATTGATTTCTGTTTCAGAAAATATCTAAATTAATAAGATTCGATTTTCCTTTTCGTTGGTGTTGTTTCGTGTGTATGTGTGTTTATATGAGTGTTGTGCATATAAAATAATTATTATTTTAATATATATTTTATTTTCAGAAAATAATAATATTATAAACTTCTTATATCCACAAATAACTGGTTCATTGCTCATAAATGCTAATTTGTTATATAAAATTTACATATTATTTTGAATGCTTCTTGTTTAATTATAAAATAGTTTAGATGTTTTATGTTCATGGATATACAGGTGTATTATTTACAATTAAAGAAATTATATACATAATCTAGTGTAAGATAATAAGATAATTTATGTACTGTAAAAAAAAGAATGGCAAAATGGTCAATCTTTAATCTTATAAAAAATTAGATTCTTTTTGTTACATTTTAAATAATAAGGCGATATTTTTATAATATTATGTATTATTATCAAATAATATTTAATAAAATACATAATCTTTATATAATCTATATACGTTACATATATAATAATCATTGTATTCTATTTGTAGTTTCAACATAATCATTTTGTTTCAATATTCACATTAATCGAGTTTGGGAATAAAGTTTCATGAAGAAAGATTGAAATGCTCTCTTTTTCGGATAGGTAGGTCAACATCAAACGGTTTTATAAATTTTCGTCTTATTACGATTGATTAGAATAAAATTTTTGGTTCGTTTCACGAATGATTTCTTTTCTTTTTCCAAATTATGATAATTATTATTGGATACGTAATAATAATCATTCTATGTAATTGGTTATAAAAAAATTGATATATGTAATTAAGAATAGAGTTTGAGCTCGTGGATCTTCGTATGTATCAACCTCCATGTGATAAGACTTGGAAGTCGATATTAGTTGTAATATATGATTAATATAAATAATGCAAATGCTATTGAGCTAATGGCTGCATTTAAATTCAATCAAAATTTACTATGTTCCATGATATTTTTTTCTATCTTCCCATATTGTCCATTTTTTAAATAGAGTTATAGATAGATTATTTTATTATTTAATGTAATTCATTATTATATCTGCTTTGAAATTATATAATATATGCAATATAATATTTTTTTATTGATACCTATATAATAAAATTATATATATTATATATATTATATATATAATTTTGTAAATATTTTTTGTTCGAATAGTTTATGTTTAATTTATGAAGTCATGTTTAAGGTTTTAGGTGATTAAGAGAAATCAGATTGAGAATATAGTTCGCTGAAGTCTAATTGAAAAATGATACACAAGAGAAAACAAAATGACAGAGATAGTAATTAAATTGCACAAATAACTAAATTGCAAGTATTTATTCGTCCTTTACCTCGTTATACAATTATTAATACGTAGATTTACGCATGACTGAATAAAATGAACTATACATTCCTACATATATACATACATATATGCATACATACCTATACACATATCTTTTTAGATTTTTGAAAAATGTTATTTTCTTTGCGAAAGTTATGTTTAAAAATAAGTAATACTCAAGAATTATATTCACACAAATAAAAGGCTATTCTGAAAATTTTAAAAGATAATTTCGTGTAGAAAGTCTTTATCTTTTGAATGAACTGTTGATCACCAAAATCGGATGGAAATTGCGACTATTATTTTGTGTCGTTCAAAAGTTTTCACGCTCTTGTTCTAACCAGAATGGATGAACTAATGATTATTATTATTATTATTATTATTATTATTATTATTATTATTATTATTATTATTATTATTATCATCATCATCATCATCATCATCATCATCATCATCATCATCATCATCATCATCATCATCACTGCCATTATTATTATTGTAATTGTAAAATTGTATCCAGATACGTACGAATGCATGCGCACATACCACACATATATATATACACATATACACAAAATAACATAAATTACCTAACTTTGACCTGCTATCTTGAGTCCCATTACTCCTACTGTCATGACGGGATCTACTATTGATCAAAATGCTTCTCCTACCTATGCTTTTCATTTTCTCGAACCTTCGAATTAGGAAAAAGAATCCTAGAAGACGACTTGAAAATATTACTATTTTTGACATTTAAAAATCACTTTCCAACTCTAAAAAATTTCTATAATATTATCGTATTCAGTGAAATAAATAATAAAATAAAATATTGAGTAGAAGAAAGTTTGAGAAGAAGTTTTTCGATAATAGGAGATTCTTTATATTTTCCTACAGAAAATCTCTTTTCCCTTGATGAATACGGAATATTTTTTATTTAGAAATTACGAACTTCTCCGAAGATGAAATAAAATGCCATACGAACACCATTGTTGGCACTTCACGCAGCAGCTATTTAGACGTTCGATAAGAAACTATCTAGCAATCGAACTCAGACGAGAAGGCTACAGCTGACTTAAGCAAGGAAAACTCAAGACGAACATCAAGCAAAGAAGATTATCGTCTGGAAATATGACTGAAATCCAACAACCGAATGACTAGCCATTAGTCGATAGTGTCATCTTATTTAATTCTGTAAGTCGAAACGAAATGAACGCATAAAACAAATAACATATTTATATTACAATATTAGTAAAAAAATTATAATTTTTATACTGCAAAATGATAACGATAGAGAAATTAATGCAAAAATTAACCTACGATTAAAAAATAAACCCTATCTCTCAACGTATAAAAACCCCTAAAAAGAAACGATATTATTCAGTAAAAGAAGTAGCCGAATGTATTATAGTATTCAATGGTTCAAATGTACACGCTAAATCATTTATTCTTGCATGTGAAAACGCTCGCGATCTCATAGATCCAATGGATATTCCGTACTTGAGTCACATTATTCGTTCGAAGATCCGTAGTGAAGCAGATATAAATTTATATTACGTAGATACAGATTTTGATAATATAATGTATGAGATAAAATAACTATATTTACCGTGAGACGTTAAGTGAAAATGGCAAAATGAATTAGCTTCTGTAAAACAAGAGTCCTATGAAACTTCGTTAGAATACGGTGAACGCATAAAGAAAATAGTAAATTACGCAAGAAAAGAAATACAAGAAAATAATAGACCAGAAATTGCAATAAGTATAATAAAAAGTTTAGAAAACACTGCTCTGAATAGTTTTGTGGTTGGACTGGAAAATAAGCAATTAGAGAATAAAATAAATTATACAAATCCAAAATCTTCAAGAGAAGCGATAGAAAATGCAGAAATAATTTGGAATTATATTAAAAATAAACACATGAGCTTTGCTATGAATACATCCCCAAACTTTGATGATGATTATCAATATTATGAAAAGTCAGGACGCATTTATTACAATTATCCTGAAAAAGTCAAGCTTTGGAATATTTTATGCCTGCACAAGTAACATAAAGACCACAATACTACACTAATGTAGACACATATAATAAACGTCAACGACAATATAAAACAAATGATATTGAATATGAATACCCATAATACGATCTGTCAAATAGTTATTATGCATCCAGGAAAAACGATATAGTACTTCCAGATATATTTTGCGAATATTGTAACCATACAGATCATATTATCGAGGAATGCAAAGCATTTATAAAAATTTGCAAATTTTGTAAAAGATGTGAAATGCGAAGACACAACATTAGCGAATGCCGTAGAATACAAAATCCAACATTGTACACACAATCAAACAATTACCCAATCATACGTGAAAGAGTTTATACATTTTATCATTACGGACAAGCGATCGATGAATATAGAACTTCAACGATGACAGTCAAAAATTCTGTAAATACTACAGAAATTTCGGTTAATACGGTCATCGATGAACGCAAAAACGATAAACTATAAACAAATTCGAACTCTCGATAACACGAAAAATTTAGGAAACGCTCATAACAGTTTAGGAAAAAATGATATATCATGGAAACTTTAAAGTGGAAATTTTACATAACATAGAAAATAGAAAAATAATTATAAGAAACTAAAGAAGATAATCCTAAAAATGAAAGTATTAAAAATACAAATTCTTAAGACGCAAATTTAAAACATAATTAAGGTGAAATCTAATGGATTGATTATCGAAAAAAGTGAAACTTCATATAGATTAGGAGATAAGATAATTATGATAAATTCCAAACAAACAAATGGAAATACTAATGATAACGATCGAAACATGATACGTATATCAAATCTTTCTCTAAATAAAGAAAATATTTTATATTAAAGTAATAAAAAAAAGCATCAAAAGCTTTTCTCAAGAACTACAGCAAAGATCCTTTTAAAACTAAAATAAAGAAAACTCAAATTTTTTTAACTTGAAACAAGGTACCTGAAAACTATATAAACTCTTAAATAGTTACGCAGGTACGAATAAACCCTTCAAATAAGAAAAACGAGAAATATTAAGAGTTCAGTATTTTTTTTCGAACATGGACGAACCACTAACATTTTCGATAATCCTGCAGATAATTTAAAGCTGAACATTTTACTCAATGTGAATTTATCATAAACTAAAAAAATCTCCTAGTTGCATATAGTATTTAATTTAAAATACGTAAAGGATTATATTTTTATGATATAAAAATTATTTATTATAAATGTGACAAATATAATTCGTAAGATATTAATATATGTGGCGTCTCATAAAAAAAAAAAAATGATAAATTAAAAAAAGAAAAAGAAAATATAAATATGTATATACATTTAGATATAAGAAAATTGTAAAAAACGTCCTCAATAAAAGTCTACATCTTTTTTTAAAGGAGTGAAATGTTATTCCTCTCGATCGTCCATATCATTTTATTATTATAATTATACTTATAATCAAAATCAAAAATTTGAATTAGATTATATAATCCGCTCAGCAAAGAAAAATAAATATAAATCTTCAATTAAAAAAACTTTAACAAAACTGCAGAAACAAATTTCATTTTCCATTTTCGTCGTCGTCGTTCACAAAACTGAATCATTGTTTTGTTGAGAAATTAGAGTACTTTTAAGATAAGTTTCAATTTGTTGACCGTATCGCATAATTCCCCTGCACAATCTTTTGTAAGCAGTAAATAATTATTTTTTAATTAAATATTTAATCAAAATGATTTTTCACTAGGCATACGTAATTTTCTTTCATACATATGTATGTAGCTTTCCTATATGTCCTATTTCGCTCGCTAAAAAATAAATAATCAATAAATCAAATAATAAAAGAATTGATATCTCTATTTATGATATATCTCTCTTAATAATTATCTGAAAAAATAATATTTTATAAAATTGTTATTTGTAAGTATTTAATATTAAGTACTATATAAATTAAATGAATTTTATGATCGATTAATAATCGGAAATTACCGAGAATGTTTTAGAAGAAATTGATACGACATAACGCGGGAAAGTAATAGCTTGGAATATGGAAAGAAAAAAGAAATCTAATTTATATACTGACCTACATAAATTCCAAAAAGTATTAACGCACTGATCTATATAATTTCTTGGAAAATTTTTGCTTTCAATGCGAAAATAAACGATAAAAAACTTGCTTCAACATGACACTGCATAAATTATACACGAATTCCGTGCTCGACAACGGGAAAGTGTTTATATAAAATATTACATGTATCTATCTCTGAGAGCATAATTTTCTCATATACATATCTACACATATGCATAAGTAAATTTTTGGAAGAATCTAATGTTTTTTTTTATTTTAGTATAGATTTGTAAATAATGTATTCTCTTCTTATCTTTAAAGAAAAAAGTATTTAAAAACAGAATTTTTTCTTTTGACTTGTCGTATGTTTGTCATGAATTATTATTAAGATTTATATAGCATAATTTTATTAATGTTTTATATTAACGTTATTATATAAAACACGTAATTATACATAATAAATATGAGTAAAATTATTTTTTATTCAAGGTTACTCGATATTTATGTAATATTTAAATATATGCAGTATTATTTAAAGATTAATAAGTTATATTGCAGTGCCATATATACATGTTTAATGAATAGATATTGAAATTTGTTTGATATTTTATTACGTAGAGTTCATTTAATAATTCTTCTTTTCAATGTATTACAACTTATCTTAAAAGTCACATCTCATATGTGACGTCATATCAATTTCAAATGTAGAGGGCATTCAATTCGCGGCGACGCTATAGGCATCTATCAATACGAAGGGAAGTATTACCTAAACTCTTATCATGAGTTTAAATATCAGAAATTTACCAACGACTTGCGCCATCTTATACGCGCAATCTATTTCATTATGTTCATGACAATGCCTAAGATTTTCAAATTTGAACGTTAAAACTGAACGAATCGATCGACTGTCATAGGATTTGTTTCGAATGATGTGGTTTGCAGTTTTTATTTATTTCTTACATTATCAATCGAAAATAACATAAAATTCTATTTTATTTATAGATTAAGATATAAGAGGATATAAAAGATTTTAGAATTAATTTGTAACATTAACTTAAAATTTCATAATGTCAACCCCGTCAAAATTTCATAATACTGAGTTGGATATAACATTATTGAACACTCCTATGCCAAAGGCTTCATCAACAGTACAAAGAAAGTCTACGTACGCTTTTTTTTTGTTGATATTTGACATAGATTTAAGATAATTTAAAAAAGTTAGATATGAAAAAGTAATTTCAACCATTGTATTTGTAGACTTGAAGACAAGTATCTTGGTAGGAATTTTAGAAATGAGAACTTTGTACCGTCTTCTTTACATGGCAATAATATGTTATTAAAGTCAGATGATTCTTCATTAGGTATTCTTAATAATATATCAACTTGTAAGTATTACAATATGATCCTTATTGCTTTAATTAAATGTGATATTACTATTATTATTTTTTAGTATTAGGAGAAACAAGTGTAATAAATGATAAACAAAAAAAAAAATCTGATGAATTGGATGCTGAGCAAGAACTTGCTAGGAAGTTGCTTAGAAAATGTAGCAATTTTGAAGGTTTAACATCTTCTGGTAATAAAAAGATAAATCTCTTTAAAATATATACATAGATATATAACATATAAAATATTAATATATGCTTATATATTGATCTTTTATAAATGATATTATCTTCTAGGTGATAATAAAAAGGATGATGTTAATATTGAAACCTTAACAAATTATTATAATCCCTCAGATCATGTTGATGGTAATTCTTTTACATACAATAATGATAATAAGTTGAAACAACAGAACAGTACACAAACATTACATGTTGAAGGCAGATCAAACAGTGTAAGTAATGATAATGTGAAAAGTGAAAGAAGAAAGTATAGAAATTTGTATATTATTTTATTTCCAGGTTGTATTCGAACCTAATGAAATAACAGCTCGTTCTTCAGAAATGGGTAAAAGTGCCGAGAAATGTGTATCTTCATTCTCTTCAAAGAGTGCAGGAGGAATTAGTTTTGATGCAACAACTGCTGAGCTGATGGCACAATTTAACAATGAAGAATTTCAGTCTATTTCTCAAATGACCAGTCATTTATTAGCTGATGAATCTTCCTGGAAACAGAACTGTTCTTATGATCTTCCTTTGGCAACTAGTTCAGAAAAAGAATATTTAGATTTGTCATGCTTTTCTGGTATTATTGGAGAATTGGATCTATCAGTAGAGTAAGTTCTTTGTAATAAATCGTACAAAATTTATTATTAATCAAATTTATTGATCATCCAGATCTAACGCTGGACGTAAAGTATCTATTGGTGAATTTTTCAAAAGAAAATGTGGAAATATTGGAGACTTGTCAAATGATATTGTGGAAAGACCAACTTTAGGATTATCTATTAACAGCCCTAAAAAGAAAAACAGATTAATACCTTTAGTTGATTCAACCATTGCAGATGGTAACTTTAATATCATATAAATTATTTTTCCATTTTTTTAAAAGATTATATTTTAGGATCCTTGACATTCAGAGAAAAGGAACAGACCCATCTTACAAATTCAACAAAAGATGTAGAAGAACACAGTATTATGAGTTTAAGTAGTATTGCTCAAGCTTTACAAGACATTGATAATTGTACTCCACGAAGATTAGTAGATCAACTTATAATGGCAAAAAAGAAAAGGAAAGAGTTTCAATTAGAAAAAAATGACGACAAAGGCAATACATACACGCTTTTACCTTCAAGCAGATGTTCTATGCCTGCAACTCCAAGTGCTCTTAACATTAAAGATAATAAATCATCTAAACTTTCGTTAGATAGTAAAACCATTAATAAAACAATAGAAAATAAACAAATTTTGCCAAGAATGTTATCATTTACATCTGATTTTGATATACATACTAAAGATACTTTGGAAAAGATTCCTCAAAGAAAGTCATTAAAGAAAGAAAAAACTGAAAAGAGTTCAATAAGTTTCCAACAGCAGGATACTGGTATGTACTTATTTACTAATTAAGTTAAACAATTAAATTGAAATCTATCGTGATCATACTATATTTCAAATGAACAAATAGTATATATCAAAATAATATATTTTTGTATATTAATCGTATTTTAGATGAAATAAAATTACCTGATATACAGTCAATTTTTAAAGATAATAAATTATCTCTATCCGAAATGAAGTCTGATAAATCAGGAATGGAAAGGGAAAAATCTTTCAAACAAGAAAACATCTCATATACATCGAAGATGGACCATAGTGTTGCTCAAAAATCAACAACTGTTGAAGAGTTATATTTGGAAACAACGTCTCAGTCACATGGTAAAAAAGTTTTGTAAAATACAACTATACTTTATTATAAAAAACAAATTCTGATGCCAATATTTTTCAGATATCATTATTAGCAGAAATGGTCAAGAGATTTGTAGTTGCATTGTTGGTATATCAAGAGAAGCAGATATTGCATTAACGAATACGGGTGATAGATGGATAATCTGCTCATTAGGTACATACCAATTACAAGGAAATAACCAAAATATAATACTTCATTTGCCTAAAGATACAATTCTTATAAAACCAAATTCAACTCGATCTGTCAAGGTATACATAAATAAACATAAATCATTGTACTAGTATAATACTATATTTATTAAAAGATGTATATATTTAGATTGGTGTAAAAATAACAAAGAAAACTAATCCTGCAATAGTAATATTAAATATAATAACAACTGATATGGTAACAAGAAAAGAATCAATAATTAAACACATGATCTATATTGAATCAGAAGAACTTCAAGTTAATGTATTAACCCCTTTTAAAAAACCAGAACTTAATTTTGGTAGCATTATTGAAAATACTATGGAAACTTTATCTATTACATTACAAAATAAAAATAATGTGATTCTCCCTATAATACTATCTGTTGTACATGTAAGATTCTTTTTTATCATTTGAGCTAACTTAATCATAAAGTATATTTAGGAGCTTAATTAAAATGTATTTAACAACCATAGGATGGTCCAAAATTTTTTAGCATAAATAATTTACAAGATGGTTTTACACATGAACTTAAGCCGCGAGAACAATTTACCGCTGTTGTACAATGTGAAGGGACCTCATCATTATTAGCTTCAGGTAATAGCAATACAAGATATGTTGATTATTCTTTGTTATTTCTTTTTAAATAATTATTTTTAATTTAGCAGAATTATTAAAAAATCAATTAATCAGCATAGAAGCTAAACTATTAATACAAGTAGATAACAAGAAAGATAATGCTGTGATGATAAAAGAAATACCATTGTATGTAAAAATAGGCTCAAGCAAAATACAAGTTGTTGATACAGAATTACCTATACAGATTCCCAGGAGACAAACTAAATCTCTAACTATCGTTAATACAGGAGAATTGCCTCTTCTAATAGCAGCATTCATAGTGCAAGATGAAAAATCTTCAAATCGTATTGAAGATTTTTCTGTTAAACCTGAAACTTTAACGTTACAGCGTAATGCAACAGATAGATTTTTAATAACATTTAAACCATATTGCTGTGATACTCATGATAGGTAAGTAATATTTTAAAAATTAATCTTTTTATAAGTTTACATTTTTCTTATTGTTATTTATAAGTAATAATGGGATTATTATAGATATGTTAAAATTAAACTATCTATTGGTAATAATACTTATTATTACTCTGTAATTGGACAACAAAATGTGGAGGCAGAAAATGAAAGTTATTTACGATGCGAAACACCGCAACAAACTTCTGATGCTATTTCTCCGAGTTCACCGCATAGCGTGTTATCCAGCAGGTAAATTCTATAATTATACTACTTGTAGTAGCAGTAAAGAAAATTTTAATTATTATGTTAGATCTGGAAGAAATTCTCCAATCAGTTCAATATCTGGCTCCACTGTTGCTGGGGATAAAATTCCTATTAAATCAACACATGCTGCTTTAGTATGGGGTTCTGTAAAGCCAAGTAAAAGTGATACTAAAGAATTCACCATTCGTAATATAAGTGATAACAGAATAAAACTTCAAGTTCAGATATCCGGTAAAAATAATAGTTTTCTAGTAAGTATAAATAGAATTGCAGTACTGTTCTAATGATTAGTAGTTTATGTTTATATAATAAAAAATAATATTTTAGTTTCTTAAAGATCATCAAACAACAAGTCCAAATATTGTGCTAGTGTTACATCGTATGGAAAGTAGAACACTTTCTGTTGTATTCTGTCCACATCATGTTGGTGCAGCTATTGGAAAAATTGTTTTTAAACATTATGAAATTAAAAAAGAAGAAAACGAATCACGTTCCTCAAAAGCAGTAAATATTTTCCTCATGTAGAAATCCTTTAATATATAATTAATTATTAGTTGATATATTATAGCACATTTATCTTAATATGATATTTCTAGATATTATTGTATGGTTATGGTGGTTTTGGCAGAGTCATTATTTCTGAAATATTTAAGGATATTAATGGTAAAATGTGGTTGCCTCTTGGTAAATTACATTCTGGAGAAATTTTAAAAGCTAAAATCAAGTTAGAAAATATTGGTGATCTTCATTCATACGCTAAAGTCAAGTTAATACCAAAAGGTTTCTTTTTATTTGACTTCGTTATTTGATTCTTTACTTTATTTTTTATAAGTTATTGAAATAATAGTTTTTTTCAGCTATTTATCCTTCCATGGTTTCTAGTTGGCAAGTAAATCCAACAGAACTATTATTAGAACCAAAAGAAACTCAGTGGATTACATTAGAGTTTCAACCAAGAAAAGAAGATTTAATATTATTGCAACAACGTTCTGATGTATGTCACGTAGGGACTATAAATATTATTTATGGTGATGAGCCGACACGTTGGCGAATACGTCGATTATATAATAAAATAAAGAATGCAGGTGATTTAAATGGAGGTGAAAGTGAACCATTTAGGAATATAGTTTATCCACTCTGCAAAGTTTTTCCTGGAGAACAATTAATGCCAGATTTAAATTTAATTAATGATACAATAGTAAGTTTAATTATAATATATTCAATATTTTGTCTGCAATAAATTTTTTTCAGTTTAGATATTAATATTTCAAGTTATGTATAGCAAAATCTTAGTGATTTATGTCATGGAGTGAGCCAACATGAAATAATATTAACTGTGGAGACCAATGCAGATGAGACATTATCTATGATTCATGATAGTGCAGATGAATCACAGATGTTTTATTCTCTTTATAGTGACAACAGTCATGTGGATGTGGAATCAAGTGGAAAAAGTTTTTTACCTTCAGAGTAAATAATTTGTTAATATCTATTAAAAATTTAAAAAAAAAGAATTTTTATTACTTAAATGTTAATAGCAAATATATGAAACTTTTATTAGTAAATTAATTATAATTCTTATCTCTATATTTTGCAGGACAATAACAGGAGGCTGTGTAAATAATGTACGTCATGAACAGTATGATGATTATTTTACCGTATCTCCTAATGTCGTGAACTTAATTCCTTCAATAAAAAATGAAGCAATTGTGACTATTTTAAGTTCAAGCAGAGTAGCACAACCATATGAAACTGTTTTATCGAACACAGATGTACTTAGTATAGTACCAACTGAGGGTATGATACCAGCTGGTAAAGGATTTCCTTTAAAAATCAAATGCAAACAGAAAGTTCAACGTAATTTAGAAGCTACACTTAAAATATACACTGAAAATCACAGACAAGATGTAAAGATAAAAATAGCTGTCGTACGGCAATAATTTGTGTCTTATAGTAATAACTTAACATTTAATGTACAGATTTTAATACAAGTATTTTTATATTTTATAAAACCGATATTTTAATGTTAATAAAGATTTTTTTTATAAATTTTACAAAAATCTTGAGATTAAATCAAAATTTTTTTTGTATCCAACTTATTGGTAATCTTAAATTGTGCTTTATACATCTTGTTCAAAGCTTGAATTATTTTAACCATATTTTCTACATCATTGATGCCAGAATGTAGTCTACCATTCATCGAAAGGTTCAAATGAGAAAGCATATCTATTAAATTACGAGGGAAATATTTACATGATACGCAGAATATTTCTTTCAAGTTTATCCATTGATGGAATTCTTTTGGTAATGGTAAATTGTCTATAGCACATTGATTAGGTAACATTGTTTTTAAATCCCAATTGCCACATGTTACAAAAGCACTTTTATCAATTGGATTAAAGTAATTATTGTCCTTTAACCAGGTACAGAACTGAGAGAATACAATTGGAAAGTAAGGTTCATTGTCAACCGTTTCCTGCATTATTCCAGTTAAATCTGTGCAGAAAGATGTGAGGTTAGGATGCATCCTGGGCTTGATGTACCGATGAAAAATATTTTCGATTTCAAAGTCCTGCGTGTTTAATACTATGCAAGGAAATTCAATGATCTCTTGAGGCACTATTAAAGAGTTTTTTTCACAAGTAGCTTCAAAATCAAGTACAAACAAATAATTAAATTTTTGCGTAACATTGATTACTGTCTTTGAAATTGCACCAGAACGTTGTAAAAAGATTCGATGAGCCATCGCTGACTCTTATGAGAAAGTTTTACTTAGCACATAAAATGTATGTATTCGTACGTAATATAAACTAATTTTAAAGGTTATATTGTCGAAGATTAATTCGTAAAGTAGAATTATTCTCTTTTTTCTATCAACATAATATACATAAATATATATATATATTGCATATATATTTTATATATATACAATCAAAACAGATGTTCATAATCTAATTAAAATAACCATGTAAATTTTAGGGAAAAAAAAAAATTCTACGAAAAAGTCTGTGAAACTTCGAACAGAGCGAAATTCAAATCTGGGAGAAACGAAGATCGATAATTAGCATCAGAATTCAATAACTTGTCCCAATTTTTTTAACCGATTAAGCAACATATCGCCACGTTTTATCGTATTTTGATAAACCAATCCTCGATCGCAGCTAGCATCAGGCGGTTGTCCTCTGTCACAACCGGATGCGCTAACGGTAACTACAGTACCAGATACTTTATCAATTTTACAATGTAATCTACCATTCGCAATGAATCGTGCCATTTCTTGTTCTATATAATCCTCAGTAACGCCGAATTCGATAGCCATACGATTTAAACTGAGCGTACGATATGCCTGTAAAAGTTGCGAATATGCCTTTATGCGCATCTCTCGAACGTAATACTGATAGTGTGGACGAAGAATAGGATCAAATTTCATTTCCATTTCTATCCATGCGAGATGTTGAAAGAAATCAGCATAATGACAATCATAGAGACTATTTAAATAATCCATGTAAGCTGAACATTCGATCATTAAAGATTGCTGTAGGATACCATTATTATTGAATCGTTTATCAAGGTCTGATCTTGATAAAGAGATCATACCGGCTAAGACAGTGTACTGTACGATATCTTTGAACGGTAATAATTCGTATGATTCGAAGGTAGGAATGCAATCTAATAAAAGGGAAACGGCACGAGTGAAATTTCTTACGGCCAAACAATAGAGCGCTTCGTATGCCTTCAATTTATTTCGACAACACCAATTGCTACCCATATTGCAGGATACTAAAAAGAAATCATCGAATATTAAGTTCGTTTGTTCTTACATTTTTTAATTAAAAGAAAAGAAAAAAAATGAATAAATGAACAGAATCGTTAACGTTGACAGTGTTATAATGAATGAAAGATTGGGAAACTCGAATTTTATTATTTTTATGACGCGCATGTAAGTATTTACGTTTATGAATATTATTTATGTATACCTTCCATCAAGTCGTTAATATTCTTGACTGTTTTGCCCATCGACGAAACGTTGCTTTTGAAATAAGCTATTCGAAAAAGACAGAAAGCTGCTTCTGCTCTGAGACCGGATGAATTGTTCGTATCTTCGAATATAGAAGTTGCAATACTGTTAGCATGATCGGTATCACCGATCTTACATGCGTATTCAAGTATATCTCTCCAATTTCCTTTAGTTTCTTCCTCGATATTCAAATTCGTATTGTCCGTTTCTAATTTTTCCCATGCGATTACATTAGCCTGATGCATTTCGTTGTATAAATTTGCATCCATTTCCCAATAGAAATCTTCACATACATCTTTATAATACGGTGCCATATTGTTACGCTTTATAATATCTAAAAAGGAATTTTTCAATTCATCGTCTCCCCAAAATTCGCTTAAACTCAATTTGAATCTCATTTTAGGTAGTAACATATATTCAGGCGTTTGATCACGTAATAATTCCGCATCGTTCGCTGATCTTTCACTCTTAGTACCCATTATCGTGATAAATTCAATAATTTTCGATCGTTCGTACGAATCACAAATGTTCGTGATATATATATATATATATATTTTAGATGCAAGTTCTCTTTTGACAGATCTTTTATGCTATCTCTTTTCAATTTTTTAAATTATCAAACGTTTCATTTTGTAACTTTGTAACAACTTTTGTTTGCTTTGTTGCGATTGGTTTGAATTCTTGAACCAATAGGAACGCTCTATTCGAAAATATCAAGATGTTAATTACGCCATATTTAAGTGAAATACAAAGCGCGGGATCGTAGCTAACCTTAGATTTACTTTCTAATAACGAGCATTTGAGTGATATTATGGCTTCTGATAACAAAACATTTACGAATTTACCATGGTAAGTTTATCATTGTAAATATTTTTGATGAAACTTGTGCTTAATAATACTTTCATGTTCTTTTTTTCAGGGTTGAAAAATATCGACCTAAAAAGTTGGAAGAACTCATCTCTCATGAAGAAATATTAAAAACAAGTAAATATTTTTGTAATAATTAATATAATGATATATATACTAATCATTTTTCTTTTATATTATTTTATATGATTCTTAGTTAATAAATTCATTGATGAGAATCAACTTCCTCATCTTCTACTTTATGGACCACCAGGCACAGGAAAAACCAGTACTATATTAGCTTGTGCAAGGAAACTTTACAAACCTGCGCAGTTTAATTCTATGGTATTGTTTCTTTTATATTAATATGTATTGATGATATTAACTTTGTGTATATCTTCTGTAATATTATAGTATGTATGCATAGGTATTAGAAATGAATGCATCTGATGATAGAGGAATAGGTATAGTCAGAGGACAAATATTAAATTTTGCGAGTACAGGTACTATGTACAGATCTGGATTTAAATTGATTATTCTCGATGAAGCAGACGCCATGACAAATGATGCTCAAAATGCTCTTAGGAGAAGTAAGTTAATTTGTAATTAAATATAGTTATAGTAGATATAAAAAGTATTATAATTTCTTTTTAGTTATTGAGAAGTATACAGAGAATGTACGCTTTTGCATTATATGTAATTATCTTGGTAAAATTATACCGGCTCTTCAGTCAAGATGTACTAAATTTAGATTTGGTCCTTTGCAATCGGAACAAATTTTACCAAGACTAAATGATGTTATAGAGCAGGAAAAGTAATTTTTAATTTGAATATTAAAATAATTATTTTACAATTAGGAATAGAAATTTATAAGTATATTTATGATTATCAGTTTAAAAGTAACAGATGATGGGAAACAAGCATTAATGACATTGTGCGGTGGAGATATGAGGAAAGTACTAAATATACTTCAGAGTACTTGGTTAGCTTTTGGATCAGTTACAGAGGAAACAGTATATTCTTGCGTTGGACACCCTTTACCAGTTGATATAAAAAATATTGCAAACTGGTTGTTAAATGAATCTTACGAATTATCCTATTGTAGTATCCTTTTGATTTTACTCAACAATTTTTATTATTATTTTGTCAATTTTTAATAGTTTTCTTAATGGATGATAAGAAATACAAGATCTAAAAATTAAGAAAGGACTCGCATTGCAAGACATACTGACTGAATTGCATCAATTTGTACATAAAAGTAAGTGTATATTGTTAATGCAATTAGAAAGATTATTTCTAATATAAAAATATTTTTAAGTTGAATTCCCAGATCACATACTCATAGATTTAGTGATAAAAATGGCTGAAATCGAAAAGAGGGTAGCAGTCGGATGTAGCGAGGCAGTACAATTAAATGCTCTCGTGGCGGCTTTTCACAAAGCACGAGAGATAGATTTTTGAAAAGTATAAATCTTACATACATACATATTTATTCAAAAGTCATCCAGTTGAGAACTATATTTATGTCATAAATTGTAAAAAAGAATAATTAATCTTAATTGAAAA
This sequence comes from Vespa velutina, assembly GCF_912470025.1. Classification (NCBI taxonomy): domain Eukaryota; kingdom Metazoa; phylum Arthropoda; class Insecta; order Hymenoptera; family Vespidae; genus Vespa; species Vespa velutina. Next base: position 8,074,177 of record NC_062194.1, read on the forward strand.
TAAAGTATTTATTATTTTTTTTATCAAATTTGATATATTTGTTTTGCAGATATTTACCGTCAGTAACCAACAATGTGTCAGGTCGCCTCTATTTATACAATACGATAATATCTTATAATCTTTAATTACATTCTGTCGTGAATCTTATCTACGAGATGGATCTCCCCGAATTGGATGTCAAAATCTACAACGTAAAATCGGTAGAGTCATCGTGTCATTCTTTCCATAAATTTCCCTTAGCTTGTAAATTCATCTGTGCCTATCGCTTCTCGTATACCGGTAATCGCACGAAAAGTGTAGACCTCATTCTCCGGATGATAGTTCTTTTCAACAGTAAGTTTGTTGTGTATGTAAAACAATATATGTACATATAAACCGTATATAAACTGTCTTGAGAATACTTTACCGTCTTGACAAGTATTGTCCGATCTGCACGCGATTTGCTGATCGTTATTTGAAGATAATTGTTTATTAAAAAAAATCATGTTGAACACGAACTATCTCGTAACTGAAAAAACTTGTCATTGACGAGAAAGAAAGTCGAGAATTTATCGTGTAGCTCTTGCGTAAACTCTTTGCAAACTATGAAAAAAAACGTCGATCCCTTTGAAAATTGTATTTTAATTTACTTCGGCATACATATTTATATATCTGTCGAGCGATCGATGGAACTAACGCTCCAGTTCTTAATGTCAAAAACAAAAGTCGACGTTATCGTAATGTTATACACGGTAACGTGGTATTCATCGTATTCATAAATTCGAGAAATATGGCTCTCTGTCTCTCTCTGTATCTCTCTATCTCCTGTCTCTATGTTTCTCTCTCTCTCTCTTTCTCTCTCTCTCTCTTTCAGATAGCGTTGCGAAACCATCAAAACTAGGTAGTATCACTGTAAACCTATATGCGAAGTCGGCAAGTGGAATGACCTAGCGTTGGTCCGACGAGCCATTAATTTCTACACTCTTCCTCTCCCGTCTCTTCCTGCCGCTCTTTCCCCCCACCACTTTCATCACGCGATGCAATACTCCCCGCAAACTCAGCGTACTACCATGATATCTCTCGAGTAGTACCGCCAAATTTTTAATGAAAGTGCTCCGACATAAGTTTATCGCTAATTTTCGCCCATTTCATTATGGACGTGCGTTATGCAAAGCGGTGGACGTAATCGTACGTGCTTTTGCACGTTGCTGTATCGTGAAAGAGGGTTGGAGGAATGGGATTCAAAAATTCAAAAAAAAAAAAAAAGAAGAAAAAGGAAGGTTAAAGCAAATTTGACTCATATATAAAAACTAACGAGTTAAAATACTATGAACGAATTGAAAATAGAAAACAAACTTTTTGTAAATTGTACATTGTTACCAGTGAATATTCATGTATACATTGTTATATATTTGTTCTTCATCGTTCATTATCGAAAGAGAGGGGGCAGAGAGAGAGAGAGAGAGAGAGAGAGATAGATAGATAGGGGGAAGAGAGAGAGAGAGAGAGAGAGAGCGTAATACATTTCTTACGAGTCGATTTACAAAAATTAAAAGTAAATAAAAGTAAAAAAAAAAAAGAAAAAAAACAAATAAAAATATACAATTCCGACTGACAGCGTATAAATAAAATTCATCCATGAATCCACGTTTCGTATTTTACAATTTTTTCTTGATCGAACGTCAGTTTTGCCCAGGCAGCGTTGGAAATAGATTGTTTCTTTTTTTTTTCTTTTTTAATTTTTTTCGTTACTTTTATTGATTTTTTTCTTTTTAAATCAACATCACGTATTCGTCGAAATCGGTAATTAAATAACACTCAGGAACGATACCAAATCAAACTTTCGAGTTAATAAGAAGTTCTCGAAGGTGGTAGGTAGTACGTCGACGGCGGCGTCGGTGCCGACGTCGATTCTGCCAGCTATTTCAGCTTGAAAACTTCACGTAGACGTGCCCGCGTTAACTTTCCGCTTCGAAATAACTAATTCAATTAGTATATCAGTGCCGATGTAAGGGTTAACTACATCCACGCGTTCGCGAAGTGTACGTAATCCTCGTTCTGTGACTTAACTTTGACATAGCTAATCCCTCTTAAACTTTGCTTCTCTGACCTGGACACGTTCAGTTTCTTATTCTCCGTGGATCTGTAAGAAAGAAAGAAAGAGAGAGAGAGAGAGAGAGAGAGAGAGAGAGAGAGAGAGAGAGAGAGAGAGAAAGAGAGAAACACTTTTGCAACGGTGGAAGTCTGACAACGACTTTTGCACCTCTTCGACATTGCGGGTGTAAAGTGCGTTAAGCTTGCCTTTTCGACAACGTAGAGTGACTTTCTTATTAATAGGAGAGGTCGAGAGAGAATGGGAGAGAGAGAGAGAGAGAGAGAGAGAGAGAGAGAGAGGAAAAAATAGAAAAGGAAAAAGTTTAACTAGAAGTTCGATAGGTGGTTCGGACGAACGTCCGCGAAAACACTTTAACGTGTTACGTGTATTAACTCATGATGGCTACGTGGTTTCGTATTAAAGTTTTCTTTTCATTGACAGAAAGGAATGGATAAGAATCGTATTTAAAAATGATTACAATATTTATTCCAATCGATACGGCCGTATTTTATGGATTTTTTCTTTTTTTTAACTTTCCTTATGCCAATGAAAATTGAATGAAAATAAGTTATCTTCGTCGTGTCTTTTTTTTCTTTATCCTTTCTTGTTTTCCTATTTTGTTTTTTTTTGTTTTTTTTTTGTTTTTAATGTAAAAGTCAGACAATGCAATAAATTATAAGAATATAATGAACTTATTATGCAGCCTTCCCGAGAGACATGAATCACGAATGTGAATCATGTTGTCGTACTCGTTTCGTGTTTTATTTTTCTTTTTTCTTTTGCACTGTTAGCGTGGAAAGCACATTTGTATGAAATTTTTAATTGAAGAAGGTGAAAACAACTGACGTATGATTAATTCATTCGTTCAATTTTAATATAAGAAGCTTCGTGATAGTCAACTTGTTTCACGTTTTGCCACTTTGTTACAATCAAAAATCAAATCGGTTTAATCCCGTCATGATTCGAGCCGTAAAGGTATTGACGTTACAGGAAATCTTTACGAATAGCACATTCACTGAGCGAGTCGCATTCCACTCCTTCCGTGAAAGTGTGGTTCACCCCATGTTGTCTCATGATGGAGCATTATTTTATATATTAATTTGTATTATTCATTGTCTTTTTGTCCTTTCTTTTACTTTTTTTTCTTTCTTTCCTTTTTCCTGTTAACAAATTTTCCATGCATCTCATTTTTATTCTCGTTGAATTTTGTAGTGAACGACACAGATCGTTCGAAGGAGGAAGAAGAGAGGAAAGAAAGAGAGAAAGAAAGAGAGAGAGGGAGAGAGAGATAGAGAGAGAGAAAGAAAGAAAGACAGACAGAAAGAAAGAAAGAAAGACAGGGGTAAAACGTTTTGAACGATATTTCTTCGGCGAAGGCATCGTCCGTCACTCGTTGCTGTTTCCTCGAATGGGTAAGTCCTTCAAATATTCCGACGTTCTCTTAAACCGTTCCGTGATTCGCCCCACTTTGCTGTCCTACATTTTTCTCTTTCACGTAAATTCGTTTCGTCTCTACCCAAAGCTGCGTGCATCGTTCTCCGAAAAGAGAGGAAAAAGGAAAGAGTAGGAACAAAAAAAATATTTCATTTGATTTAAACCTTTACAAATTGAATCCTTTTTCTTTGGATTTTTATCGGCTTTTTCTCTTTTCGATCAAATTCGATGACAAGCCGAAAAACAAAGAAAGAAAAAAAGAGAAAAGGAAAGAAATTTGACAAATTACAAATGGAAACAGGATGATTATACACTATAAATACACACACACATATATATATATATATATATATATATATATATATATATATATATAGATCTATATGTATATATAGATATGTACGAATGGATATAAATATTTATACAAATAGATATATTAAAAATATTATGAGAAAAATAATAAAACACGATTCACTTTCTGTCTCTCTCTCTTTCTCTATTTGAGTCTTTTTGTATCATGAGTACCTTTCCATTTAGTAATACGTGACTTGAGCTCTAAGTTTATATTTAACTTTGTATAACGAGCGCTTCTCATCCAACATTACCTCTTTAGGCATCTAACGAAGAAAATTATGTCTGAGCGTCTGGTGACGGAAAACGTTTGCGTTTGTCAAGGAAGAGAAAGAGAGAAGAGTCGTGTCATAAGTGTCGACTCTCTAAAACTGTCTTTGCATATTCGTGATATTAAATATAACGTACTTACTTTGTATTATGAATTTGACGATCATTCGGTACCTGTGTTAACTTTTATATGACTATCAAACTACATATATATGTATATACATATGTAAATGTAAAACTATGCTTGCACTCTCATATATCTACCTCGAGATTTTGTAATCGTCGTTATCATCTTATTGAATAGAATTCAATTGACGATATTAACGGTAACGATGAAAATTATTAACTTGTACGTATATACATATATAGGTATTTATTTACAATGGACATATCATATACGTCCTATTTCAATATCATCGTGATCTTGTTTTTCACACATACATACATACATACATACACACACATACACACACACACACACACACACACAAATTAAACAATTTTTTTAATTTTTATAGTATATCAAAATCTCGTATCGTCGAGTCAGTTTTATGATTCAATGGATCAATGGATTTTAAATGTGGCATATATCGATAAAGGATTTTTTAAGTTTCTAATAAAGAAGAAAAACAAAAATTAATTAATCTTTTTGACACTTCATATTATTTCTCAGAAATTTTATTTATATACATGCATACTTACGGAAATAAATACATACGTATGGTATCTATGTAGATTTGTTATGCACAATTTTAAACGATACACCTGGAGGCAGGTAATTTTGTTATTAATATCGCGTAAATATCGGAATACCAAAATATAATGTTCGAAGGATATCGTGGTAATATCCGATTAGTAGTAGCTCGATACGCTGCGGTCGAATGGCGCATATCCGAAACGCGTATCATCAGAATATTCCAATAGTAAATTATTCCTACACTGACAGCTCCACTACATGATCGCTTGCCACCGAATCGGCTCAATTGTCCTCTGTATAAATTGATCGTCCCTAGTTATGTATAAGCGTGATCGTTACAAAAACGAAAACAACAATAACGTTTCTATGATATTGATTATATTTCAACAAAATTTTTTAAATATCATCAATTGCTATTTAACGCTAGGTATATATTTAGAGGGAAAAGAAAGAAAATAAAACGGACAAACAAAAATACCTATGTATTATCGGTTACTTATGAAACTTTAAGAAGAGTTAGGAATAGAAAATGGGTGGATCGTAGACCAGGTACAAGCGGGAACTTCGAGTATCATGGATGAATTTCTCGTTTCGAATATTCTCTCGTATGTGGAGTCATACAAATGAATTCAGAGATATATATGTTCGTAACGGGTGAAGGGAGGATTCGAGAGTGTCATCGTCGGTCTCCGTTTGGAATTTATCGTTTCGCATTAATATGTAGACTTTGAGAGAGACGGAGAGAGAGGGAGAGAGAGAGAAAGACAGTGAGAGAGAGAGAGAGATAAAGAGAGAGAGAGAGAGAGAGAGAGAGAGAGAGAGAGAGAGAGATAGGTAGATAGGTAGAGAGAGAAGGAGAGGGCGAGAGAGAGAGAGAGAGAGAAAGAGAGATAGGTAGATAGATAGATAAAGAGAGATAAATAAAGAGATAGAGAAAAAGAGAGAGACGGACAAAGGATCTCTGTACGTTCAAAACATTAATGGTTTCGAGTTTCATTTCATCATTTTTTGTTCTGCTTTTATTTTGCTGTGCGTTGTGTATTTTTTTGTTTTTTTTATCTTTCCTTTTGTTTTTCTTTTTTTTCTTTTTTTTCTTTTTTTTGTTGATCCAGCGAATATTTTCGCCTTTGAAAATCACCTTGAAGTTCGCTTTCGACTCTAGTTTACAAAAGCTATCGCGACGATCGACCCGTGCGTTACACGAAGCTAGTATTTTTTGCGATCTCGTGGAATAGCTTCGCTACCGAGAACTCGTTGTGTGCAAAGGGAATGAGAGAGAGAGAGAGACAGAGAGAGAGAGAGAGAGAGAGAGAGAGAGAGAGAGAGAGAGAGAGAGAGAGAGAGAGAGAGAGAGAGGAGTGATTTAAAATAGCGAAAACCGTCCTGGATACGCCGCGAAAAGAAGTTCTACGTACGAAAACAATTTTTCTTCTTTTCCTTTTTTTCCTCTTTTCCTTTTTTTTTTATTTTCCTTTTTTTTCTTTTTCTTCATTTTTCCACCTCCTCCATCTACACCCCCCTTCTTTTTTGATTCGGTTTTTCATTCTTTTCTTTTATTTCTTGGCCAATTTCAACGTAACCGCGGCGCGGAAATTATGTGGGATTTAAATGACCTACTATACGTCGTCTCGAAGGAATGAAATTAAATTCAGTGAATAGATCGACCGATTTATCTCCCAAGTTAGGCATCAGGTTTTTTAATCAGTTGCGAAAGAACGATTAAAAAAAAAAATAGAAAGGAAAAAACATGAAAAAGGAAAAATATCGTTTTGTTTCGTTCGAGTTTTCGACTTAGTTTTTTTTTTCGGGAGGAAAAATGGCGGAAACGCCATGTTGTCCCGAGACACCATCTTGTCATTGGGTTCGAAATATCTCTGATAATGTTCTTTGACTTTACAACGATGAAGGAATAAACGAATATCGTCCTCTCTCTCTTTCTTTCTTGTCTTTCTTTTTCTCCTCGAATGAATTGAAATGTATATATATATATATACACATAAAAGCGTTTCTAATCTTTGTATTGATAATTTAACCGCATGAAAATCCACATCCATGTAATCGAGATCGTACGTTTCAAAGTTTTTGCCTCCTCTCTCTTGTGGACAAGAAGAAAAATAGAATTTGCGATGGTGAATAGCGTCGCGATGCGGTCGAGCTTTAAACAACGAGCTTTTCGGTAGAAAGCTATGCTCGTTCAGCAAGGAAGATAGCATCGATGGATGGTTGAGAGATGGTGCCTCGGCATAAAGCCTCGCAACGAAATATATTCGCGAACGCGAGCGTTTTCCAACGGTGATGCCGTTCTAGCCACGATCAAGGGTTGAGGGGTTGCGGTGATGCTTGTGGTGGGAGAGGAAGAGGGAGAAAGAGAGGGGGATGAGTGGGCGTAGATTCACGGACGATTAGCTATATCTCACTTTTCGACAGTCGTCGATTGAAATACCGACGCTAGCCTGAATAGACAGAGAAGTGGGGTAGGGGTGTATGGGGGTGAGATGTGGTATTCAGAGGGGTGCGTGTGTTCAATCGTTCTTTCTCTTTCTCTCTCTCTCTCTCTCTCTCTTTCCCCGTGTATATATATATATATATACACATATATATACCTATATATAATATATATGTATATATGTATATATGTATATGACTCTCTGTACACAGTCGAAGAGAGAAGTCGTAGCTCCGAGCGAAGTACCTCGTAGTCGCTGAGATTCGTCGCCATTTGCATCGATCCCGCATCTCCGGCTATAAATGCATTTCCACCGACAGGTCGAGAAGCAGATCTATTTGCTATTTTGCGATTAATACTTCTCACGTCAATCTCTCGATCGGTTTAAATTCTCCTATAAACTTCGAGCTTCGAACAAACGATGTGGTTATTTTCCCGATAATTTTTGCTAATAACTATGACGTAGATTTGATACGTTGTATAGAATAAAATACTCGCTAAATCAGCCAATAGAATTTATAAATCCTGAAAAACGCTAGTAACTATATACTTTATATCTCAAAAACGATGACAAAATGGAAAGATTTCTTTGATATTGTAACTGTTGAAGTAGATTTTTATAAATGAAACTAAACGATATTTGGATCTAAAATTTCGGTTCCTTTAAAACATGAAAATACTTTTACGCTTATGATTTTATCCTCCTATCATTTTTCATGCTCAAATTAGACAAAGAACGGAGACAATATGTTAGCATAATTAGTGTCATTATTTTTCGTTTGTAAAACATAAGTGATATCCATAGTGATATTGATGCATGGAAACAATAGACAGGTAATTGCGAATCAGAATGATTAATGCTACCTCATTGAATTATTCTTTTGGTCTCTCTTTCTCTCTCTAAAAAAAGAGGAAGCGAGGGAGGGAGGAAGGGGGAGAGAGAGAGAGAGAGAAAGAGAAACAGAGAGTATGGCATTGTCGTTATTTCAAGCATGTTCTGTGTTTTATCGGTCTGTGACTTAGAACGATCATATAAGCATCCTTATATGTACGTATCTGCACAGTTTAGCAATGGACGTTCTCTAAACCGCATGCATTTTCCACTTTATACTCCTAGCGCACGGTGCAAGGTTCATCTAATGCATTGGAAATAGCGTTAAATTCGAGTGAACGCGGGATAGTTTTTTTATCAAAATGTGCTCGAAGAACGGAATACAACGTAGGTAACTATTCGTGTAGAGAAAGAGAGATACCAACAAACTAAAAGTTATAGATCATGATAAAGTTAGGAAATTCGTGACAATTCCTCTTGTTGTACGATTAGCAAGCAGTGCGATACCTATGTATGTATCCTCTCTATTCTCGTCAGTTCGAAGAGACAATCTTTTTTTTTCTGGCTATCAGGAACAATTTCAGTGTTCTGGACTATCGCTAACGAATAATAAAAAAAAGTGTCGCATAAAGCGAGCGACTCTCTCATCGTTGTGTCGTAAAAGCATCAAAAGTGCGATACTCGTATCGATATTTTTTTTCTCTCTCTCTCTTTCTCTCTCTCTCTCTCTCTCTGTCTCTGTCTCTACCGAGAACGTCATAAACGGGACAAGTTAAGCTCGTCGCCTGTTATATTAACGTTGAGTTAATTCGTCAGAGGAATGACGGGTTCGCCCGTAAAAGATCGTAAATAAAAATCGTTCAAGCGTTGTTGACTATATGCGTCCTGTTCGTTGAACGAAGAAAGCAAACATCGAATTTCGTTTTGTATCGGCGGATTTGCATTCGCGTCACCGCGTCTCCCGAGCTCTTTATTTGTAATAAACTGTCGTCTCATTCGGTGACAGTCTTACGGAAGTGCAGTTATACGCGGCATGAATTTATAGATGCGGTTACAGGTGGCTATAACGTTCTCTCTCTCTCTCTCTCTCTCCCTCTCTCTTTCTCTCTCTTTCTCTCTCTCTCTCTCTCATTGTTTGCATTCCGCTTTCCATATTCCTTAAACTCACGCATACAAACTGAGAGACACGCTCGCGTGCGGTGTAGTGGGTTCAAATATCACGTTGAAATGCGTTCGAACGAGCGGATCTCGCGAGACAGCCGGGAATTTAGTTTGCTGTGGAGGTTAAATACTTTCCCCTCCGAGCATATTCGAGACTACTCGAATACGAGAAAGAGAAAGAAAGAAAGGTAGAGAGAGAGAGAGAGAGAGAGAGAGAGAGAGAAAGAGCAAGAATGACAACGGATAAATACGTAAATAAACGCATGAATATTATTTTCTTTCCTTTCTGATTAATGTTGGCATTTGCGTTTTCTACGACACTAAATACAATCCTTTTTTTATTTTTCTTTTTTCTCTATCTCTTTTCGTTTTATATGGGCGGGGAGTTAGGAGGGGTGCGGGTATAACTTCCGAACGTCGAACGGAGCAAAGAGAAAAAGAATAAAAATTGGAGGTGGGCGAACCGTTTGGAACGTTCGAGCCATTTTAATCACTACTACTCGGGATAAAAATTCGTGTTCCATTCAATATCGCGATCGATCGATTGACAGATGAAAAAAGAAAAAATAGAAAAAAAAAAAAAATATATATATATATATATAAAATATATAAAAATAAAAAGTTCGAAAAAACATTCTAAGATCGGCTTCCAGGCAGTATGTTTTTTGACAGCAAGATATTCGTGATCGGTTTAATGATGAGTATTTCAATTTTTTTTTCGAAACATCAGAGAAAAAAATATTCTACATCTATCAGTCGTTAGCACGCCATACTACGAATAAGAGAAAACCAACTGATATTTTTTATCCAATTGTGAGATTATTATTATCCTTTATTTATCTAGTTTTTCTTGTAGATATGCGCTGAGAGATTGCTGTCACAATATATATATATATATATATACTTCGTCAATGATAACGCATATGAATGTAATTGATTTTTAAGCCTCCCCCCTGTTATTATGCAACTTCTTGAATATTTGCCTATACGAATTTATTGCCTATCACAAGGGGCTAAAAAATAAAAAGAAAAGAAAGTTTCTTAGTGATAAATGTTGTTCGCAAGCAATAATTATCAGAGATCATTAAAGATGCATAAAATGATATTTATAATCGATATAATCGAGTATATAATTATGTATAATTATAACGATATTTTTATAATTATATACTTATATAATTATTCAATTATATATTAATAATAAAGATGATTGATAAATTGAATATAAAAGGTTAATAATATTTTTATATCAATGAAAAATTGTCTATTAAATTTTGACCGTATTGATGTCGCACGCGCAATATATTTAACGGTAGTATCGACTGTTTGAATACACCTTTTTCTATATACCGTTCGTCTCTTTCACAAAGTGCATACTTTATGAAAGTCGTACTCGAAAGAATCGATTGATTGCCGAAGTGCTAACATTCGCGTTCGAACGACTTGATTCCCTTTTTCCTTATCGTCGAGACTCTCTTTACTCTATTCCTCTTTTCTTTTCGTTTCCTTTCTTTTTTCTTTTTTTCACTCTTTTTTAATAAAACTTTTTTTCTTTTTAGTTATGAAAAGAATATTATATATATATATATATATATATATATATATATATATATGACCATTTTTGAAATATTATTTAATTAATTCGAGAGATATTGAATCCACGGTTGAAAGAGAGAAAAAGAAAAGAAATAAAGAAAATTGAAAAATTCAGAAGAGAGCTGAGCGACGAATGATTAAATCAATTTGTACTGTATTGTGACACTATATAATAATTTCGTCATTGTAATCTATTATAATTTTAGATACCTCTTATTCTTATTACGTTTTATCGTTATTGTTCGTTCGATGTTTTGACAGTTACAGAGTAAAAGGTCGACCACTGTCGTTGTTATCTTCATGTGAGAAAGATGAAGAGAAGTGTGTTGAGAAAGCAAAAACGAGAGAGATAGAAAGAAAGAAATAAAGAGAGAGAGAGAGAGAGAGAGAGAGAAAGAGATAAACAGACAAACAGACAGACAGACAGACAGACAGACAGAAAGACAGAGAAAGAGATAGAGAGAGAGAGAGAAAAAAAGAGAGAGAAAGGAGGAAAGGAGGAAAGGAAAGAGGAAAGAGGAAAGTGGGAAACGCGTCGTTTTCTCTCGCTGGTTACATCCAAGCGGATTTATCGAGTGAACACGACGTGCCATCTCGATAAGAAAGTATCCGCTAAGAGACTTCGCCCTGTTTACATCGATCTCATGCCGTTCTGTGATAGAAAGACTTCCTAGATCATTCTGAAAGAGTGGATAGTAAAGGACAGACCGCGATACAATTCATCGTGAGCAACGAAAACGATAAAAGCGTACCGATGTGGAAGCGTATGAGTTAGCAAGTAGATATGACAGGTACACACAAAATCTATATTGTGTGAGTCATCTAATGTTTCTACTAGAAATATCTTTCTTACTTTTAAGGAATAGAGCGGAAGGAAAGATCTGAACTACAGTGTCGTTTTATACCGAAGGTAAATAATATATCATAGAATGGGGATCACACTTTTCTGTCATGTATTTTCCTTATGCTTTAAAAAATCACTTTTAGTATTTGAAAAGTATTCTAGACAGAGACTGCCATAAGATAGATAGTCATACTTTTCTTCTTTCTCTTCTCTCCCCCTCTTCCCCATACACACTTTTCTTCGTATTTATCATGATATTTACTTAGGAATATCTTTTATATTGATAATAGAAAAATATTGTTTAAACGTTTCCCTACGAGGCGAATTGTCGATTGCCAGTATGCAATTCGTTTTACGGTATAATTAAATCCTGTGTTAATCTTATCATTTTACCGCAGACTTTTAACATTTAACAATTTTATCCATAATTATGTGAAATTAATATAGAACGAATTATAAATGAACATATTAAGTCAAAAGAGTCATTCATTGACTATGAGAATATTAATATATATATATATGATTATACGTCTACATTCATTTACAAAAGTAGTTATACAACGTGTTAAAACTTTTAATTCCATGATTTCGAATATTTGTTGGTTAATCAACGTTACATTTAATATAGAACGAACGTTCAAAGTTGAGGGTTGATTATAGTTAGAGTTTAGTAAAGAAAAGGTTAATATCAACGATCAAACCGCGTTTCATTATCGGTTCTCGTCCTATATCAAAGTCAAATAACGCTGTGCAATGATCGGAGTATTAGGATCTATGAACGACCATTTGGAAACACCGTATGCATTGTTGATATCCTTTCTCTCTCCCTCTCTATCTTTTTTTTATGTTCTTTTTTTTTGCCGTTTATTAAAACGTTGAATGCTATGGTAGTTACAGGTTACCAGGACTGAATTTATTTGTAACGCTATAGAGACCATCAGTGTACGGCGATTCTAAGATCAATAAAAACACATAATTGAAGTAAATATCAATATTTATAAATTTTTTGATACTATCATCGTTACTATACAATAATATGAAGATCCCCAAATGAGATAAATTCATTAAACATGATTATACACTTCAATTTATCTGTTGTAGATAATATTTTAAAATAATATATAATATATATCGTATAGTGAATCTGCTTGCACGTTGGCACTCTGTATCAATGATATAATATTAGCACGGCATTCAACATGTTAAACGACGAAATAACAAATTTATTTATCGTTCTGCGTCTGATAATAATTAATTATGATATTATGGATTGATTATAATCGTAATGAATAGAAGAAGATTATTGTTATTGTCGTTGTTGTTCGGTTAACCTATTTTCGATAAAAAGAAAGAAAGAAAGAAAGAAAGAAAGAAGGAAATGGCTAAGAACGACGGAAATATTCGTATGTAATGTGGAATAATACAAATCTAAATAGGAGTTGCCGATTGGATGGATAGCAAGGCTTAACGATCTCATCACTGAAAATTATGAATTATTCCTATCGCCCTTCTACTATGTATCTCCCATTGGGCTGTTCTGTTTACATACATTTCTGTTTCCCTTTCCCCATCCCTATCATTCCCCCAATCCTTCTCCCCTTCCCATTCTCTCTCCATTCCACCCTTTCCCCCTATGTACCCTTTATCTCGTAGCACTGCTGTTCTTGTTTGCCGTAGTTTGCGTTCAGAATTTGCTTACAGAGACGGCAGTAGGCATAAAGACAAACAGGATCGGTAGGGACGTTCTAGTAGGTCCTCCTTTAAGTTCGTAATGATTTTATAGGCTAACATCGAAACGGTCTCGTTACAAAGAACTCTTAGGATTATCCGATGGATATGTCGATCTTTCTGGGGACTATTATAAGGATTGAGAATTCAATAATCGTTTTCGATATGATCGCGTATAATCGAAAAATTCAATAATCTCTTTTTTTTTCTTTTTTCTTTCTTCTTTCTTTCTCTTTTTCTTTTTCTCCAAAAATATAATAAAAATATATTTGTATAGTCTCTATTTTTTTTTTTTTTTTTATAAAACATTTTAAACCCTTACCTTTTACAAGAATGAGACAGATTTATATTGCTTCCGATACTTCGAACGAATGATCTTCCTTGTTTTTTTCTTTCTTTCTTTCTTTTTTGTTTTGTTTTGTTTTCTTCGTTTATTCCGAGTGAAAAAGTAAAATAGAAAATTTTGTTGGGAAAAATTAAATAACATTTATTTGTATTTTCTTTCTCTCTCTCTCTCTCTCTCTCTCTCTCTCTCTCTCTCTCTCTCTATCGTTTTAATCGTCATCGTTGTCGAAAACGTTCATAAAATTAATGATCACCTGCCACCCCCACGTGTCCCACCCTTTAACAAACACATACCATTTTGGCGATTCGCGCGCGCATCAAGAGCTGGCTTTATTAAAGTGAAAGAATGAAAAAAAAAAACAGAAAAAAAGAGAAAAAAAGAAAACTCCTATCGTAGAAAATTATTTATCGTTTATAAATCATTAGGATAATGTTCCTGGTCGGTTAAGTAAACGTACGAACGAATGAACGAACGAACCGATTAAAAGGAGATAAAGGTATGGTGAGCTTTTACTCTCGCGCGAAACAATGCGATCTATTGTTTGAATTTTACGTGTGAGGAGGGTATATTCGACGAAGAACAATGTTCGTATGCATCAAGGAGAAATATGCGTATCTGTTGTGTGAGTACATGTGTATATATTATATATTATATATATATATATATATATATATATATACATATGTATGTGTATGTATATATATATGTACACATACGATGAGAGAATGGCTCGTTGAACATCTAATATAACACTTATATATGCGTCTCTTTGATTCATTAAGTTCACTTTGATGAATATTATATGGCAATAATAGGGAGTGTGGAGGAGAAGGAGGAGGACGTCTGCCGAAGTTTTTTTTTCTCTTTTTTTTATTTATTTATCTTTTTCTTTTTAAAATTATCTTTTTCCTCTCCATGAAAATTCTATTACGTTTGTACGATTTTCGAATAAAAAGTATACGTGTTCTCGCTTCTTTTTTTTATTTCTTTTTTCTTTCTTTGTTGGCCTAATACAATACCATTTAATATTAATCGCTTGAACATAGGAATTTAAGAAATAAATAGAATGTTTGCAACTATCATAGGATAAAACATTATTGCTTTTCATCGTATGTATGTATACATATATACGTTTTCATGTACGTACTTATGTATGAATATACGCATGTATTACATAAATCTAAACGCATACGTCGATATTCCGTAGCAACAACGATTTCAACACTTGTTACACATTAGGCGATAACGAGGGCCAAATTCAACGCATACCTCTTGCAAATTTTCAATGCCGTTGATCGGTGAATAACCATCGACGTTGGTGGCAGCTCGTACTCGCTTTTGATTGCCGGATGGAATTCAGTTTTGGAAGTTAAAGCATTTAAAGAGTAGCGTAAGGAACTTTCAAACGTATGCAACGCGTTAGGAACTTTCTAAGGCACTCCGAGTTTCGAGAAAGAGACAGAGAGATAGGTAGATAGATAGATAAATAGATAGAGAGAGAGAGAGAGAGAGAGAGAGAGAGAGAGAGAGAGAGAGAAAGAAAGAAAGAAAGAGAGAAAGAATCTTCGCAGCATTCTCGAACAGTGACGTAAATCTTTCTTGAACTTCCTCGAGCTCGACAGATGCAACAAATTATCGTTCGATCTTTTCGCTTACGATGGCACTTTTTTATTGTGTACGTATGTACCTGTGTATATGTATGTGTAGATATATGTCTCCCTGTGTTTGTTAACGGTACGTTAGAATCTCTCCAAGTACTGGCAAAGCTCGATTTTCCAAGTTCTCGGGTTTCCTTCCGTGAAGAGGATTCGTTGAATTTCGAAGAGTACAATCGCAAGCGAGTGATCTTATAGTATCAATGATAAAGGATGATCAATACCGATCCTTTTTAAACATTTGGAAATTTGTGCTATCTTGTGTTTAGCCATTCGCAATTTCAAATGAGATCGTTTTTCCTTCTGTCTCGAGAATAAAAAGATAGTAAAAGGGTGGAATAATGAAACATTTGTTATTTTATAATCATAAAAGAATTTGCTTTTTGCATTGTATAGAATTAAAAGTTATTTCAAACTTTTCAAAAGAATCGGATGGATGATCGATTCAATTACTTTTTTTTTTCTTGCTTTCTTTTTGCTTTTTTCTTTCTCTCTCTCTTTTCTATTTTACGTCTTTTTCTCAACCAGAGTTTCGTGAGTCAAACTTTTGAAAAATAATCTAATTCTTTTCCTCATACTTTTTTTTTTCTTTTCTTTTCCTTTTATTTCTTTTCTTTTCTCTTCTGTTCTTCTCTTTTTTTCTTTTCTTCTTCTTTGTAAAATTACAATATCGATCGTTCTGTTGATTTTCAAAGTACGGAACCGATCGAGAGCACGGATATTCTCGGGCAATCAGAGTACCATAGTAATCTAGATTCTACGCTATTACGAGCATCGCATAATCATCTAACAACATAGAATCCTATGCGACGATTCGAATACGTAAACAATAGGAACAGACGATATCCCGATATCACGTTGGAAACCACGACAAAACGGAAACTCATGTGCTGGTTGTGCACGCACGAGCGCCAGTGCTTCGCAAACTATTGAGGGATGCTCGAATATACGAGTGGTGCTCGCTAACGTTTTCGCAAAAAAAGATCGACGGTGTGAGGACCGATACATAGGTGCGATTTTAAAATCAGCTCTGAAGGATCGATCGAACGAAATGAAGAGAGGGAGAGAGAGAGAGAGAGAGAGAGAGAAAGGGAGAAAGGGAGAAAAAGAGAGAAAAATAGAGAGAGAGAGAGAACGAGAGAGAAGGTGGAAGAAAAAAAATAAAGAAGAAAAAGAGAGGGAGAAAGAAAAAAGAAAAGAAAAAAAAGAGATAGAAGATATATACATATATATATATATAGAGAGAGAGAGAGAGAGAGAGAGAGAAAGTGAGAGAAAGAGAGAGAAAGAGAGAGAAGGTGGAAGAAAAAAAAATAAAGAAGAAAAAGAGTAAGATAGAAGGAGAAAGAAAACAGTAAAGAAGAAAAAGAGAAGGAGAAAGAAAACAGAAAAGAAGAAAAAGAGAAAGAAAGAAGAGGAAAGAAAAAAGTAACGAAGGAAAAGAGAAAGAAAGAGAGGGACAGAGAGAGAGAGATAGAGAGAGAGAGAGAGAGAGACTGAAAGAGGATCTATTTTGTATGTTTTTTTTCTTGATTCTTTTTATTTCTTCCCCTTTTAACGATCTCTCTTACATAGGAATGTAAAAGCAGAAAAAAAGTGAACGAGAGGAGCAGAAAAAGAGAGTGAATTAAGAGAAATGAAAATGAGAAAGAGGAAAAGAAAGTGAAAAAGAAATGGAGAGATAGTTGAGAAACGAGGAGATATTTTCATGGATATATTTATTTATATACATGACAATGTTAAACAATAATCGTAAAATTAATTAACAAAGTATAAATGAAAATTAATTGTGATAGAAAAAGAATGCGTTAAATACAATAAAACATATAAATAATGTTAAATATACATGATAGGGCATACTAAATAATAAAAGAAATAAACGAGATAGTAAGAGAGAGAGAGAGAGAGAGAGAGAGAGAGAGGGAGAGAGAGAGAGAGAAAGAGAGAAAGAGAGAGAACGAAGAAATAGAATATATAAATAAATAATAACAATTATTTACCTCCATGACAATGTTGTATAATAATTTCCAAATGAATACAAAAATACAAATAAAAATTCAATTCGTATGAAAAAAGAAAAATAATGTATTAGATGATAGGAGGTGCAAATAATGTTAAACATAATTAATAAGAGAGATAGTAGATACTAAGGGAAGTAAGTGCTAGAGAGAAAGAGAGAGGAAAGAGGAGAAGTAGACGAAACAAAAAGAAAGAAACAAGAAAAGTGAAAGAAAAAAATGAGAAAAATAAAAAAGAAGAAGCACGAAAAGGGTGGAAAAAGGAAAGGCAAGCGTCCTTTCGTAAGGGTAGGTTCGAGCGAACTCATCGAGCGAGAACACGGCAAACCGGAATAGGAACAGGTACATGGCTCGGTTCGATGTTGATCGTGGCTCGACCTCGGGCGAACGAACGAAAGAGAAATAGAGAGAGAGAGAAAGAGAGAGAGAGAGAGAGAGAGAGAGAGAGAGAGAAAGAGGGAGAGAGAAAAGAGAAACAGAGAGAGGGAGAAGAGGGAGAGATAGAGAGAGAGAGAAGGGATAGAAGTTGAAGAGGGTGGGGGGGAATGGAAAGGCAGAATATAACGGGGGTTGGAAGAGGTGTTGTCGTGGAGGGGTGGTGTTGTAGCGTTAGTGCCGTACGCCGATACTCGAGCACCTTGGATCACCTAGAATGACTCTAAAAGTCTCTCCCAAATGCCCTAACGCTCGTTCTAAGATTCGAAAGTGATAAAAACGAACGAACAGTAGTAAGAAAAAGATAGGGGAAGAGGATAAAAAATAAAAAAGTAAAAAGAGGGGGAAAAGAAAGAATGGAGATTTTCTAGCGGCCACTTACGTCACGGCCAACTCTTGTAAACTATACGTTATTATGGGATACAACGATTCTCTTGGTTGTCTCATGCTTTTAAGGTCCGTCCATGTAACTTCTTTTTTCTTTCTTGAACTCTTAGACTTTACATTTTTCTACATTCTTCTCTTTTTCTTTGAGGAAGGGGTGGAGGGAGAAGTTTTCTCTTTTTCTTTAGGGAAGGGGTGGAGGGAGAAGTCTTCTCTTTTTTCTTTATTTCTGTTTTCTTTTTTTTTTTTACATTTACACCATGGATAATAGCTTCTCTCTCTCTCTCCCTCTTTATCTTTATCTTTATCTTTCTCTCTCTCTATCTCTCTCTCTCTCTCTCTCTCTCTCTCTCTCTCTCTCTATCTATCTTTCTCTCTACGAAAGCTATCGAAGATATGATATACCAAGGTAATGAATTTTACGAGAGATGATTCACGCTGTAATGTCGATATCAATCGTCCTAGGATTGCGTCGTTGTAGTAGGATTACGGGTCACACGAACAAAATCTGATCTGTGACTCCCCGTCCGTTATGATAATCCATCGGTACGTTTTGTAATTACATTATCATCGAATGCAGGCGCATCGTTTTATTGTTTTCATTGAGACTCTGACTGGGTACGATACATTGAATATGTACTTTTTTCTTCTTTTTTTTTTTTTTTTTTCTTTTTATTTTGTTGTCATTTACAGCTTATTTCTCCTATCCTAAAATTAGCAACGTCGATACTTTCAAATAATTTTCCTTTAATTTCAATAATTATTAACCTTTTCCTTTTATGAAGAATAAATATTAATTAAATTCTTACTTGTCATAAGATTTTTATCGAAAAGAAACGAACCAAAAAATAGAAAAAAGAAATAAAACAAAAAGAAAGAGAAAAGAAAAGAAAGAGAAATTAGTACACGTTGCAATAGTAAACGGAAAATGTTAAAGAAAGAATATATACTACATTATTGTATCTTGCAAGGAACGATAAAATGTAAACGTTAGGTGGTTTAACGAAAATCTGCGTCAAAGCTTTGAGGCTACTGAAACATGTACATTTTTCAGTAAGCGAGCAAAAGAGAGAAAGAGAAAGAAAGAAAGAGTACAACTCTCATCGTTCATGCGACTTTTCGTCGTTTCCAGCGCGCCATTAGCTTCACTTTTGAATCGTTCATGAAATCTGTACGCGTTACATTACGATCGAGATACGTGAGATACGTGAGAGAGTGAGAGATATTGAGAAAAAGAGAGAAAGAGAGAAAGAGAGAGAGAGAGAGAGAGAGAGAGAGAGAGAGAGAGAGAAACCGATAGAAAGCACGGCTTCGTGTGCTCCATCGTAAAAATGGATTTTGCACCGCTGGACGTGTTCCTACCCCTTTTCTAACATTATGCCGAAAATGTAATATCTAATGCGCGATAAATCGTACGACTTTTAACATTTATCACTGTGACATCTCAACGATCCAGCAGCCTGCATTTTCAGGAAAAACGAAGGTACGTTCGGCTTTCTTTTATATTTTTTTCTTCTTTTTTTTATTTTCTTTTCTTTCCTTCTTTTTCCTTTTTTCCTTTTCCCTATAAAAAAAGAAAAAGAAAAATAAAAAATCATGAAAATTGAATACTCAGTGAAAATCAAATACGAATAGTAGTGATCTTTTATTTTTATTTTTATTTATTTATTTTTTACTTTCCTTCTTTCACTTCATTCACCGTCTCTTAAAATAATCATTATTATTTTTCTTTCGCTCTGCCCTTATCGTTAACATTTTTTGATCGAAGGAAAAAAATTTTAAACAAAATTTATATTTCCTTACTTATTTTCATTGTTATTATTATTATTATTATTATTATTATTTTCGTTATAATTATCGTTATGATTATTATCATTATCATTATCATTATTTTTATTATTATTATTATTATTATTGTTATTATTATTATTATTATTATTATTATTATTATTATTATTACCTCGAAAATCGATGACCCATTGCTGTCGTATCGAGTGTTCGTTTGGACAGATGAAACGTCGATACTTCCATCTTCTGAAGATTTCTTCTCAACATTTGCTTCGTCTCTCTCTCTCTTTCTCTTTTTCTCTCTTTCTCTCTCTCATTCTCTTTTTTTTTCGAGATATCCGTAGATCCGCCGATGAGATTTTTGCCTCGATCGATGTTTCGTTAAAAAGAGAAAAGTATCGTGAACGTTAACCGTACGAAGAGCTGCCCTTCGAAAGGGCTTTCGTGACGGAATCGTTAACAACCGGCTACCATACTGAAGCTTTCTCTCTCTCTCTCTCTCTCTCTCTCTCTCTCTCTTTTTCTCTCTCAAATATATACATACATAAACACACACACATAGATATTTGGGCGCGTGTTCTTTACTGAGCTATCGATTTCTCTGATATATCTAAAAAAGAAAGTGGGTCAAATTAGTGTTTCCTTCGGATAGTCTGGGTATTCATTTATAGAGCTCGAGTGCTATACCTGGTAATACGTACTCCGTCGTAGTAAAAACTATGGGGTGGAGATAGGGAGGGAAGAGGATGGGTTGGGAGGGATGGTAACGTTAATTCGAGTCAATTCGTTTTAAGAAATGAAACTCCGTCGTCGCCGGTCGAATCTAATCGCAATTAGCAAGGGCTTCGTCCATTTCTGCTTGCACCTTCCTTTTTCTTCCTTTTTCTTTTTTTCTCTTTCTTTCTTCCTTCCTTCTTTTCTTTCTTTCTTTTTTCTTCTTTTTTCTTTTCTTTTCTTTTTCTGCTCTTTTCTCTTTATTCCTCTTCATCCCCTCTTCATGTCCTCATGTAATATGTATTAACGTGAATTTACGATTAACGCAAGTTCGCTAATCCGTAGGGAGTCAATCGTAGATCCGATTCAAACGACTTGGCGTCGTGTAATATCGTCTTTGAGAGTTAGACAGTACTGAAGTTTCGAGTAGCTACGTCTATTTTATGGGAGTTAGCCACTCGGTTAAGATGATCGTACCAACCGAGTGTAGCACTTTCGTAGTTAAAGCCTTCGTGGTATTAATATCAAAGCTTTGTATTCATAACCGAATGATAGAATTACGTTCCGTGCGAATGCATGTTAAGAGGATGATGAATGTCTTATTCCGAGGAAAATATTATTTTATCGTGGGACTACGTGTAACATATGTTACATATGTATTGTAGATATGTATATGGCTAGGATTAACATATTAAATGTTTTCATTCAAAATGGATAGATAGGTAGTTCGTTTAAATGATTAATATTTTTAACATGAGCGACAACGTAATTAAATGAGAGAGTATATATATGTATATATTTTTTTAATAATAAAAAATCGCTATTTCTCTTCTTTGTAAAAGAAGAGAAATAGCGATTTGTAAGATCAATGTGAAAAATTTTAGAAATATTTTCAAGATAATTGTCGTCGTTGTTGTAGTCGTTGTCGTTTTCGTTAGTATGAGTCAATGTGTTACAAAAGGACAAAATTCGAGGATGTTCGATTGTTCAACTTATTCGTCTAAATGCACGAACGTTTAGTAGACTAAACAGGTTTAGAGATTCGAGTAAAACAGCGACTGATGACTGACGATTGACGACTGACGATTGACGACTGACGATTGACGACCGAGGACCGACGACGATTGCTACTGCTTTTGCTGCTTCTATTTTTGCCAATTTTAAAAAGAAAAAGAAAATGAAGAATGAAAGTAGGATAAATTTTCTCATGGTGCACAAAATTCACTGTCATTATCTTCTCGTATTCGACTTGAATCCAAAACCTTCTCTCTTTCCTCTCTTCCCTTTCTTTATCTTTATCTTCTAGGTAACGCGTTTGCGTCGTACGAATCACAAACGATAAATCACGAAACGACGTGGACGTCGTTCTCTCATTCATCTCGTTCTCGCGTCCGAACGACAGGAAGGATTTTTGTGGATTTTCTCGACATCGTCATCGGTCAATTTTTCTGCGTTTCTTGATGTGTTCACGTTCGAAAGAAGGAAAAAGCTTCTCTATCTTTATTTCTCTTATTTTCTCTCTCTCTCTCTCTCTCTTTCTCTTTTTCTCTCTCTCTCTCCCTCTCTCTATTTCTTAACACAGAAAGGATAATGCAAAAAATTTCACGTTACTTTATATATTTCTTTATACTTTCATAAAAATTATTTCTATTTAAGATTTCTCGTTATAAAATCATATATATATATATATATATATATATATATATAATATATATAATAATATATATAATAAAATTATATATATATGTATATGCACATGTATAGATCCGTTCATTTATCTATGACTATAAAATTATCTCCGAAGAATTACTTATTTATCGATAGGCTAAATGATGAATATTTGATATATTCGTATATATTAATGTTAATTACATTTCTTCGCAATAAATTTCTCATAATATTTTTGCAAATATTAATATGTTAAACTTTAAATATTACAAAGTAGGAAAAGGATGACTCATGCCAATTAAAATATAAAACGGCTCATTTATTTTTTTATACTCATTAACATGTTTTTTTTATATGTATGTGTGCTTTGTGTATGCGTGTGTGCGCGCGATTTTTCTTTTTCTTTTCTTCTTTTATCCACTATATATTCATAATGCATATGTATTTACCGTACACTTGTATTTTTATATTTACTTATACATGTCTATACACAAGTATTACTGTTTAGGTTTGCATTATTTAATTTAAACGGAACACACCTACTCCAGATTTACATCTACCACCTTCACATTCATTTTTCCCTTTATCATTTGTCAAAATGTTCTTTCTCTCTTTTGGTATGTACGGCCGACGTACGGGCATTAAAATATGTACGTTAGCATGAGTTATGAACTATAGTCATTAGTTATAACTTTTTATTTACCGATTTTGAAAGGGTGAAAGAGAGGGAGGGTATGAGAGAAGAAAAATGTTTATCTACCGTTTACAAAATATTTGACTTCGAGCTGAAAGTCATTAAAAAAGCAAAAAACAAAAAAGAAAAGAAAAAGAACAAACTACATTTCTTTTATGCGATTTCGTTTACATTAAAACATGTCATTTCAATGTTTCTATTAAAATAAATTATTTCATTCGAATGATGATCATTGATTACATCCTGTAGATATGTGTTCATCTGATTGGAACGCTCATTTTATTCATTATTAGATAACATTAATGTATCTATGTCTTAATAAGGAAAAAACGGTAAACGTGGATTATTCGTCTTTTCTTCCTTTCTCTCTCTTTATTTAGAGTCTCGTTTGAAAAATATAAACGCGACCGTTTAAAAAGCGAGTTATTGAAGAGGTAGGTTACTGCGCGCACGATGTTTGCCCTATCAATATTTATCCTTCATTTTCGCCTTTATTCGTTCGTATGGAAAACATAGACAGCATGTATGAGGAGTAGTAGCAACAGAGAGGAAGAGAGAGAGAGAGAGAGAGAGAGAGAGAGAGAGAGAGAGAGAGAGAGAGAAAGAAAAGAAGGAGAACGAGAAATTGGTGTTCACTTGTTGTCACGTCGATAGCTTTCTCGTACCTTGGGAATTATACAATATATAATGTATTATTTTTAAATCTGTCCTTGTTGTCTTTGTTATTTCGACTAAGATACTTTTTTACGTGATCAACGTAAAAATTTGAACAGAACGATCAATGAAAGATAAATAAAAAGATAGGATAATAAAAAGCGAAACTTTTAAACGTTATTCTCTACGACTCGATATAGAAATGATTATTTAAGAAAAGCAAGACAAAAAAGAAAGAAAAGATAATAAATAACAGGATTTTATTATTTTCACTTTAAGATATATATATGTACGTTTCGATCAATAAAGTAGTTTCCTATGTATGACCTTCCACCAACGACTTTGATAACATAAGAATTAATCGATTGCCGTTCCGTCTCGTTATTAATAATCATTTTAACAACAAAATGAAGCAAAAATATAAAAGAATATAAAAATTATTATAAACACAGTTTACAAGACTGAATAAACTTGATGACCGTTTTCATCAATTGAAGCAACTCTCTTCCTTGTTCCGAATTATATATATATATATATATATATATATATATAAATATATAAATGTATAAATATATAAATATGTAAATATATAAATATACAAGAAAGAAAATACATCAAGGGTGACCTTGAAACCGTAAGACTAAAGATTCTATCTTCGTAGTTGTTTTTGTCCGAGTCATTCACTCGATATACCCTGTCGACTCTTTTGCATACCTTGCAAGAAAAAGACAGAGAGAAAAAAGAGAGAGAGAGAGAGAGAGAGAGAGAGAGAGAAGAGAAGAGAAGAGAAGAGAAGAGAAGAGAAGAGAAGAGAAGAGAAAAAGGACGAGAAAGAGAGAGAGAGAGAGAGAGAGAGAGAGAGAGAGAACTGGCAAGAGGTGAAACGAAAGGAATATTTTCCGGTCGATCGAACAAGAGTTGAAAGGTGGTGAAGAAAATGAGGTGAGAGAGGAGTAGAGGAGTGGATGTGAGGGAAGGGTTGAAAATCGGTGTGTATCTTAAGTACAAAGATATGCGATTCAATAGAAGTTGATTACGGTATGTCAATTATTTAATGTATGTCCAAGTAAGAATCCGGCTATGTAGTGGTATAATTAATATGTGAGAAGTAGAGACAGAGATAGAGAGAGAGAGAGAGAGAGAGAGAGAGAGAGAGAGAGAGAGAGAGAGAGAGAGAGAGAGAGATACAGAGATACAGAGATACAGAAATACAGAGATACAGGGAAAGATAAGAGAGAGAGAAAAAGAGAGAGAGAAAGATAGAGAGAGAAAGAGAGCCTTACTGGTGAGAGCACTTGCAATCGATAATTCACGTTTCGTTTGACCCATGGTACTTTATTGTCTCGTAACGCTTCCTGTCGTTCGATCCCAACTAAATATATGTATGTACTTGTTTGTATGTATATTTTTATATGTATATATATATATATATATATATATACATATTACGAATATATATATGTATATATATACATATATACATTATGTATATGTACCTTTCTCTGGCTTTTTCTTTCCTTCTTTCGTTTCTTTACTTTCGCTAAACCCCCTCCAATCGTTGAATAAGTACGTAAACGAGGGGACGATCCTTTAATTGAGGGAACATTTAGATTCGGATTGATCAGAGGATTCTAGGCTCTCGTTAAGATCCTTTCCAATCAGGAAGAAAAAAGAGGAGGAGGAGAGAGAGAAAGAGAAAGAGAAAGAGAGAGAGAGAGAGAGAGAAAGAGATCGATGGTTATAAACGAGAGAGATGGATAGATGGACGGATCGAAAAAAGTACGAACGAATTTATTCGCGGTATCGGCTATCGAACGATTACTTCGAGTTACTTCGAAATTATAACGAGAGAAAAGAGGAGACTTTTTCTTTTCTTTTTATTTTTTTCTGTTTTTTTTTTGTCTTTTTTTTCTTTTCCTTTTTCTTTTACGATACCCGATAACGAGAGGACGCACAGCGATCCTTTTTTATTCGTGTTTTACTTAACGATCAGAGTACTCGTAAATGTTATCGAGTGACTTTTGCGAAGATATTTATTAGGTGGTTGTTGCATAATTTCTATATATACGTTCGTACTTTTGAATTAAATTAATATCGATGTTACTTTGATAAAGAATTTATCGAATTTAACAATAATATATACGTAGGGAGTTATACCGATCAGTTATTGTTTTTATTATTATTATTATTATTATTATTATTGTTATTATTATTATTATTATTGTTATTATTATTATTATTATCTATGACTTGTCTCATTTAACGAATGGCTCATCGATTACGAACATATTGTCATCGTTTTTAAAGAATTCTGACGCGTAGGAGTTATTAACGATGTATAGAACGTATCAATACGTCGTTGTTATGTGTATTACGATAATTAATAAACATCGATTGCTAATTATTCATTAACGATTGTCGTCGCTGGTAACACGTATGCATATAGATTAAGTCTTGAAGATAAATCTTGATATATGTCATGTACGTTGTTTTCACGTTTACATGAAAAAAAAAAAAAAAAAAAAAATAAATAAATAAAAAAAAAACAGAAAAAAGATCAAGAAACAAAAACAAAAAAAAAAGAACAAAATTTCGTTTCTATTTTAATGATTCGATTAACGATTAATTTTATCGAAGAATTAACATTCTTGTGTTGTTCGTTTATGTCATTGAAATAAATATACATGTTTGTTTGTTGATGAATAAAATAGAGAAAACTAAAATTATCTCACCTTTAATTCGTTACACTCGATACCACGAAACGACGATCGTCAGAAGACTTGGTTGGGTGAGAAGGAAAAAGAAGAAAAAAAAGAGAAATAAAAGCACGAAGAAAAAAGAAAAAGAAAAAGAAGAAAAAAGAGGAAATAAAGAAAAAAAAGAAAAAGAAAAGAAAAGAAAAGAATGAAAAATAAAAAATGTTAAAAAAGAAAGTTTCACAAAATAGTAATTGAATTACTGTAAGCTCCCTCTTTTCTCATCGTGGGATTATGATTACAGTTAACGGATAAGACCGTACAAAGGTGGTTAGTATTAGCAACAACAACAACACGACGACAACGACAATGACTACGACTACGACTACGACTACGACGACGACGACGGCGTCGTCGTCGTAGTCGGCGTCGGCGACAAGGACAACGATGCGAGTACTGGTAATTGGTGGTAAACACGGCGAGTGGGTTCTCTCGAGCGGCGATTAAGGGAGATTTCTAATTGCAGATTAAGGTGATAAGCGCTTAGAACGTAGAAGAGAAGGATCATGTTTTGGGATGGACGTTGTGGTGAAAAAAAAAAAAGGAAATAGAAAAAAAAATATATAACGATCGATCGGTCTATTATTTTTTGAAGCATCTTTATTCGCCGCTCATAATCAGACATTGTTATTTTTAAAAAGCTTATGATAAGCACTTTGTTCTCTCTCTCTCTCTCTCTTACATACACATATACTCATTTTTGATGCATATTCAAATAAAAGTTTTGCTAATACTAGAGGAAATGTTCGTTCTGCAAGTACTCTTATCTTCGATACGAGTTGTATAATAAATGGAACCTTTTTTTCACCGCTTACACACGCACGCATACGTAAGCACATACATACATATAAGTACATATGCTGTGCGTATATATTTGTGTATATCTTTAGCTTCTCTCCTCTTCTTCGTTGGAGACGCGAGAGTATAATTCGCGAGATATGTTACGCAGGCAGCGAGAGAGAAAGAGAGAAAGAGAGAGAGAGAGAGAGAGAGAGAGAGAGAGTGAGAGGGGAGAGAGGGGAGAGATCCGATTGTTCGTCGAAATAAAATCTAAAATTATCTTAATTTAATCTCTAGTCCTCTCGAAAAATTTCTCTCTTCTGCATAGATACATATCTTCTATCTCGTTCGTTTTAACGGATCGTCCACCGTAAAATCTTTTTAAATCTGACAAGAACACCTTCGAGTTTTCTTTCAAACGGATGCTTTTTAGTTCATCGCGATTAACGTAATTTCAACTTTGAGTGCCCTTGGATCGGAGTAAAGAAGAGTTTTCGAAGAGAGAGAGAGAGAGTGAGAGGAGGGTCGTTGAGGAGGAGGAAAGGTGAGAGGAGGAAAGAAAAAAGAAAAAGAAAAAAGAAAGAAAGAAAGAAAAGAATAGAAAAAAAAGAAGAAAGAGAAATGAAAAAAGAGTTCTCACTTGATCGAATTTTGTTCCATCGTCGAGCGATTCGCGTAATTTAGCGGAAGGATCGACTTTGAATGGAACGATCATCGTTCTTTTGTTAGAAAGAGAGAGAAAACGAGAAAGAGAGAGAAAGAGAGAGAGAGAGAGAGAGAGAGAGAGAGAAAGAAAACGAGAGAGAGAGAGAGAGAAAACGAGAGAGAGAGAAAGAGAGAAAACGAGAGAGAGAGAGAGAGAGAGAGAGAAAGAAAATGAGAGAGAGAGAGAAAACGAGAGAGAGAGAGAGAGAGAGAGAGAGAGACATACATATACACCAAACGGAAATGTATAAATCAAAATGATTTATAGAATGTTCCGGGCCGAACGAGTGGCGAATTAAAAGCGTTACGCATTTCGGAGATTTAACGAGGCTTTTCGTAGGTTGGTTCGACGTTTAATTCGTTAATAATTCTGAAGGAGTACGAAAAATTCGTTGAAAGCGATTCGAGCGTTTTTATAAGGATTACTTTTTTCTTTTCCTTTCTTTTTTCTTTCTCGTTTTTCTTCTTTTTCTATTATTCGTCTTTTTTCTAATTTCTTTTTTAGTGTCTCTTTTTCGTGTATATTTCATGTTTTTCTTTTTTTCTTTTTTGTTTGTTTGTTTGTTTGTTTGTTTGTTTGTTTGTTTGTTTGTTTGTCCATTTATCTTTTCGATTCGTTCGTTTAAACTTATTTCATATCATTTTTCTCCTTGATTCTTCGGGAAAAATAAATCGATAAATAACGGATATGAATGAAGATTGCAATAATTAGAGATTCTACAAATCGATTCGATAAACGAACGATACGATGAACTAATCGAGTCGATCGATCGTGATTTTCAGTCGAATAACCTTAGAGCCTCTCATCAGATTTTCTACGCATACCTTACGCGAAGTACAGCTTTCGCATCGATATTCGGATCATTAACATTCCTGCGTCGTATCCTCGACGTCATACTACTATACGTAGAGGTACCCATTAGTACTGCCTTTAATCATTACTGGATCAATTCGGTGATTTGCATGTTCCGCTTAACTGATATTCTCGATGTATGCACATATGTATGTATGTATATATGTATGTATATATGTATATATGTATGAATGTATGCATGCATGCATGTATGTATGTATGAGGCCATATCTACGTAGGACAGAGTTAGTGAAGTCGTCGTGGCAGAGTTTGACGATTTGCCCTCTAAATGGCCAAATAGGCTAATATTGTTACGGGAATAATAAATTATATCGTTGCTAACATCCCTCGCTTTCCACCGTTTTCCTTCATTTAGATGGAACACCTTAAATCGATCGATCGTAGTTATTAATCGAGACTAATCGCTCGTTCTCCCGATTGTTACTCCTTTTTTTCGTAATACTTCAATAAGAATCGAAAACCTCTTTATCTTTTTCTCTCTTTCTTTCCTTCTCTTTCTCTCTCTCTCTCTTTCTCTCTTGTCGATCAGTTAAGTGGTTTATTTCCTAAATGGAAATATGATATAATTTATATGTGAAAATTCCCGGCGTTTGAAATATATCGAACGAACAGTTTCCTTTTAAATCTACAGAGAATTTCATTTTTATCAATTATAAAGGGCAGTCGTCGATACGGAAAAGAGAAACAAATTTTTTACCTTTTTTTCCTTCCCTTTATATTTTTTTAATTTTATTTTTGTTTTTTTTTTAATTATTTTTTACTCCCATTGAGCTCATGTCACTTTTAAACAACAATGAAAATCATTTGTCATTAATGCTAATATAGTACATATAGTTTAAACGAAGGAAATTAACGTACGAACTCGTTAGTAGTAGTAAAAAAAAAAAAAAGAAAAAAAAAAAAAGAATAATAATAGATTTCGCCACGAATTAACTGTTGGAAAAAAACGTTGGTTTTTGAAAAATGAAAATTCCTTTTTTATTTATTTTTTTTTTTCCAATTGAACTTCGTACCACTTTTAACAATAATGAAAATTATTTATTATTAAATCTACGTTATAGTTAAAAACGAAATAAACCAACGTGCGGATTAACGTCGGTGGGAAAAAAAAAGAAAAAGAAAAAAAAAACTTCGAACGTGAGTCAACACTCCTATCGATCGTTCGAAGGATCTTATATAAAAAATGTTTTCGTCGGAGATCACACAAGGACACGTTCTTCGACGTTCGCTAACATAAACGTCCATTTGGTAAAAGCCTTAGATTTATTGTTTCAACTTTAAAACAGAATCTAAGAGTTCGAGCTCGGGGACGTTTCGTGATATCTCTAATTACGTTTGGTTTTCGTATCGAAATAAAAACGTCAACGTGATGACGATAGACTTGATAAAAAATTATATTAAGCCTTTGTGGTTGGTCTTCTTTTGAGGATCGTCACGAAGAGCTCGCGTAATTTGAATTTTCTCTTCACTATTTCTTTTTCTCTCTCTCTCTCTCTCTTTTTCTCTCTCTCTCTCTCTCTCTCTTTTTCTCTCTCTCTCTCTCTCTCTTTTTCTCTCTCTCTCTCTCTCTCTCTTCTCTTTTTCTCTCTCTCTCTTTCTCTCTATCTCTCTTTCTCTCTATCTATCTATCTATCTATTTCTGTTCCTTTTGTAAAAACGTATAAATTTGCTTGATTCGAATTAAAAGAAAAATTATTCGATGAAATTTGTTCTTAGATTATAAGAAAACATAAAGACCGTAGTGGTACGAACGAATCAAAGCGATAATTTATTCGTATCTCGGGTAATATCGAAAGCATCGAATTAATGCTTTTCAAAGTGTCTTCGACAGAAACGGATAACATCTTGAAAAGAGAGACTACGATTAATCATTCGGTAATACTCGCTTTAAGGATCCCCGACCGAGACCCCATCGAACGACCATCCGTCGTTGGTTTCTATGAAAAAAAGAAGAAAAGGAAGAAGATGAAGAAGTAGAAGAAGAAGAAGAGAAAAGAAAGATGAAAAGAAAAGTAAAAAAGGAAGAGAAAAGAAACAGAAAGAAAGAAAGAGAAACAAGAACGACGAGAGCCCTGCCAAAATCCTTTAGCATCTATGAGAGAACGAGAGAGAGAGAGAGAGAGAGAGAAAGAGAAAGAGGGAAAGAGAGAATCGTGAGTTAGCAAAGTTCGATCGGTCAGACTTTGGTGGAAAAGAGGGAAAGATCGACGAAGGACTTTCGCGAATAAGCGAAATTCTTTGGGTAGGTTCGAAGAAACGTCGAAGACTCGCCCTTTCGAGTGGACGAGAGTGGTGCAACTGAAGGATAAGAAGAGAGAAAGATGGAGAATCGAATTTATCGTTGTAGATGACTGCTCTTTAAAGTAAAAGAAAATCCTAAGAATCGATGAAGTGTAGTAGCTAACTAATTAACGACAACGAACGAAGGTAGCTGATAACGTTAATGTAAATATGATGGAACGGTAGGGCACTATATAAAGCTATTAAACGTATAATTAAGGACCGATAAAAAATCCCGGAATTTATTCTGTCCATTTTTAGACATTGCAAATTATAGGAATATCGAATAAAAATGAATGTGAGGGTGGGGATGAGTGAAAAAGTTGGATTAAAACAGAAGCCATTTAGGAAGAAAATTTAATTGTGAGAGAGAAAGAGAGAGAGAGAGAGAGAGAGAGAGAGAAAAGAGAGCAAAATAGAGCGAGAAAGAGAGAGAGAGAGAGAGAGAGAGAAAAGAGAGCAAAATAGAGCGAGAAAGAGAGAGAGAAAGAGAGAGAGAGAGAAAAGAGAGCAAAATATAGCGAGAAAGAGAGAAAGAGAGAGAGAAAAAAGAGAGCAAAATAGAGTGAGAAAGAGAGAGAGAGAGAGAGAGAGAGAAAGAGGCGAAACTGTTAGATAGAACAAATTACATGGTCATACATAGTAAGAAAAAAAAACGAAAGAAAAAGAAAAAAATCTAGAAAGAGAGAGAGAGAGAGAGAGAGAGGGAGAGAGAAAGAGAGAAAAGCTCAAAGAAAGAAGATACAACAAAAGACATGATGTGTAAGGTAATAAAATCAAATGAGAAATAAGACGAGAAAGAGGAAAGGAAGGAAGGAAGGAAGGAAGAAAGAAAGAAAGAAAGAAAGAAAGAAAGAAAAAAGAAATAAAGAAAGAGCGAGCATGATAGAGAGAGAGAAAGAGAGAGAGAGAGAGAGAGAGAGAGAAATAAAGAAATAAAGAAATAAAGAAATAAAGAAATAAAGAAATAAAGAAATAAAGAAATAAAGAAAGAAAGAAACTAAGAAAGAAAGATGAGTAAAGGAGATAGAAATGGAAAGTAGTGGTGGGGATAGACGAAGGGGTGCGAATCGTGGTGGGTTCGGCACTGCGCGCCGCCTGAGCTTGAGAGAGGGGGGGTGGTGGGGGATGGAGCAGCTAGGGTAGCCGGAGCTCGAGTGCGAGCCCGCGGTACCTACACGCCGGGTCTGGGTTTGGCCGGGTCGGGTGCTGCGCAGGCATAGCGGAGTGGAGCAAGAGCAAGAGCAGAAGCAGAGGCAGTGCCAGTGCCAGTGCCAGTGGTAGAGCCGAATCCAGAAAGAGAGCCAGTACCATCGGCAGCTGTAGTGGCGTCAAGAGTGAGCCGTGCACCAGCCACGCCGCTCTAAACGCATTTGCTGAATTACGAGTTGACGTTACGAATCGTTTCTCTTCGATTTAAGGAGATCTATGTGACAGATAGATAGATAGATAGAGAGATAGAGTGAGATAGAGAGATAGAGAGAGGGAGAGGGATAGAGAGATAAAGATAGAAAGAAGAAGAAGAAGAAGAAGAAGTAGAAAGAAACAGAAAGAGAAGAAGAGAGAAGAGAGAGAAAGAGGAAGAGAGTGAGAGAGAGAGAGAGAGAGAGAGAGAGTTATATGTACATATAGACAGAGTTAAATATAGGAGTATAGACAAAGGATCAAAGCAGCGAGTACACGAGATATATCTCAACATCCAGCTCGCGAGGCACCCCTTGAACCACCTCCAAAGCGTTTCCCCTTTCGCTCCACCCCTCTTCGAGCCGACTCCTCGCTTTGGACTACCCTCCTTCTCTCCCCCAACTTTCCTTCCTTCCTTCCTGCCTGCCTGCCTGCTGCCTGCCTGCCTATCTATCTATCTATCTATCTATCTATCTATCTATCTATCTATCTATCTATCTATCTATCTATCTATCTATCTATCTATCTACCTATCTATCTATCTGTCTGTCTATCTATCTATCTATTTATCTATTTATCTATATATCTATCTATTTATCTATCTATCTATTTATCTATTTATCTATCTGGCTATCTATCTATCTATCTATCTATCTCCCTCTCCTTTTATTTCTTTCTTATCCTTTCCTTTCAATCGTTTCCTAAGTTCCAAATTTCATATCACATATATATAAATAATAATAAACTAAAGCGAACTTTGTTCGTCGTGTTCAATAGAGAATTAGAAATTGAGAGTGAAACGAAAAGTACTTATCATCGGGAATCGCTTTGTGAATGATTGTCGGATTGTTTTAATATTCTATCGAGGATAGATAGAACGAAGATAACCGAAGAGTGAGAAAACGAACATATCGTTATTATTATTTGTGATCTGTTCGGTTTTTTTATAAGTGTTTTCATATTATAACGTACAGTGGAACTTACATACACAAATGTGAGAACTGTGAGAAAAGCTTTTGACTTGTCGTTGTCCAGCAGGAAGATCAACAAAGTTGCATACCCGGTTGTCAAGCGAGTGCTAACTACTTCGGTGAACTATTCTATGACTGGTATTTGTATTTGTGGAGAATCTCCTGATACCTGATTGGTGGTGCGAACGTGGTTGGTACACATAAGCGAGGCGTTCAACGTGGCCGATCATTGGACATGTAAGTAAACTTGTTACTAGTTGATCGAAATTGATGTTAGGATGTCTTACAAGTTCAAATACTCGTTCTCGTACGCGTTAACGTACCGATCGTTAAACGAACAAAAGCGGGGTAGCCGTGGGGGGACAGGGGGGACAGAAGGAGGTAGAGGTGGTGGAAGAGGAAGAAGAGGAAGAAGAGGAGGAGAAACGCTTTTGGCAAGCGTTAATTTTCACGTCGTCGCGAAACTTATTTTACGTTCTCGATCGATCGAATACGTTAGTCCGTAAGCTTTATATCAACGTTGTAAAAATCGATAATAATAGAATTCATAACGGAACGATTCTATCGCCTCGACCGGAAAAGATAAAATTCGGTTAAACCTCCGGTAGGACTGACCAATGAAATATCTTGATTCCAGATAGAGATAATGGATGCCAAATTTACATTTCGGAACTCACGGACGCATGATTAGGATCGTCAAAATTAGTTAACGTCCGACGCTTCTGAATATTCGATTATCATACCTCTCGCGTTATTATCCGTAGAACTTATTGAATTAAGAAGAGGGGGGAGGATGGATGGATGGATGGTTAGTTGGTTGGATGGATGGATGGATGGATGGATGGATGAAAGGGGCGATGAGAGGGGGAAGATGATATCCGTTTAATATCAACGTCTTCGTCCACCACCGGACGAGAATTTTTCACGAAATAATTGCAAAAGAGCTTGACGTGCAAAGAGCCGTTATCCTAATCTAATTATCTAATTTAATCCAGCCTGTCTACTGTAGCACCCCCAACCCCTTTTCTCCTCCTCCTTTCACATCTACCTACCGACTAGCTTCGGTAGCAAGCTAGCTCTTAACTATTACCATTTGTAATTATCCTGTTAAGCATACACCTGGCTAATTTGTCTATTTTGCATACGTAAACGTTACTGTCTCTCAAGATCAAAGTATTTTTCAAAGGTCTAACGACAAATACATTTTTTCACGGCGATACTAAATCTCGTTGATAATGTGGAAACGTACAAACGTTTATTAATATCTAAAGATGACGAACAAAAAAAAAACATATATGATAAATCCTTCTTCAATTGGTAAAGTAAAATAGAGTAAGATAGAATAGGATAGGATAGAATAGTATAGAGTAGGGTAGGTTACTACGTTACTACTTCTTTCGGAAAGAAAATCCGGTTGAAACCATTTCGTCAGGACGGAAGTGGACGAAGATCGATTTGTTTGGCGGATCCGACGTGGCACGATGCTGACGGGGTTAGAACACGCGAGTAAACATACTATAGAACGGATAGACGGGTTGTGTTGCATGAGGCCAAGAGTTGCTTTCGTCGACTTTCTTCTTTCTAGAAGTTCTGTGTCTGTTTCTCTCTTACATACATACACACATACACACATTTTTTTCTATCTCTCTGTTTCTCTCTCTCTCTCTCTCTATCCCTCTCTCTCTCTCTCTCTCTCTCTCTCTCTATCTATCTATCTATCTATCTATCTCTATCTTTGTATTTCTCTTTCTGTGCGTATTCGTGTGTATATGTGTGCGTGTAGAGGGTCGAAGAAGAAAGGTGTACGCGGGGTGGTTGCTGCCGGTGAGGCCGGGATTGGCTCCAGGGAAAGAGCTCGATGTAATCGGCCGAGTTTCCTCGAGCTCGAAAGTGCCGGGGAGATGCCAACGAAGAGGTGGAGGAAATGGTGCTAGTAGTTGTGGAGAGAAGGGTAGTGAAAGAGAGAAAGAAAGAAAGAAATGAAGAGAGAGGGAGAGAGAGAGAGAAAGAGAGAGAGAAAGAGAGAGAGAAAGAGAGAGAAAGAGGTTCAGGGGATAGAGGTGGTAACAACGGTTTCGCGAGTTTTAAGTGTACGAGAGAGAGAGAGAGAGAGAGAGAGAGAGAGAGAGAGAGAGAGAGAGAGAGAGAGAGAGAGAAGGGAGTTTCGAGATTTCGAAACGCACCGTAAATCCGTCGCACTTGAACAAGCCTCCACGAACATCGGCCACGTATTATTTACTTCTACGTCCCTGTTCACTATTATAATAATCGTCTGTAATTTTCGCGCGTTTCTTTATTTTTATCTAAAAGTTCGAAGAGATGGCAGCAATGGTGACGACGAGGACAATGACGAGGACGACAACGATGCTTGAACAAACGAACGAAATAAAATTTTCAAACAAATTATATTTTCGAGTATAAAGTGGAGGGCGAGGAGATAGGGGTTGGACGTTCGGGTTTATTGTACTTTATGAATTTATTGTATTGTTCGAACTTTTAAAGAGCTGTCGTAAAATGTAATAAAGAGAAACAAATAAGATGGGGAAGATTTATTCTTCCTTTTTTTTCTTTTCTTTTTTCTTTTTTTTTTTATCTCGATTCCAAGATATAGAATTTATTGATTTTTAATCAATAAAATTATTGATTTTTTGTTTTGTATATCGTTAAGAGATAATCGATTGATCCAAAGTTTTTATTTCATTATATATAGTTAACGGTCTACTTTTTCTTTAGTACTTTTTCTCTCTCTCTCTCTCTCTCTCTCTCTCTCTCTCTTTCTTTTTGTTTGTTTTTTCTTGGGATGGTATAAGGGAGAACGTCTCGAATACATTTGTTTAAAAGCGTAAACATGACCTTGAGATGCATGTCTTGTTTCTCGACAGCAAACGATTTCTTTCACGTAAGATTTTTCGAAGATGTATACATACATATGTACATACATATATTATATTTTCATTAGATCAAGTACCCAAATGTAAAACGTATACCGTCAAATTGTTAAACAACAATGAAAGCGAACGTATTTGTTAGAAAAGTCTGAAAAGAAGAGAAAAAGAAACCCGCGCGGCTTGCGGTGACGATACATTTTCGAGAGCATAGATGGAGTGGGAAAAAGTAAAAAAATAAAGAAAAAAAATAAAAATAAAAAATAAAAGAATAATTAAAAAAAACGAACAAAATATATAAAACGCAAAAAAAGCAATAGAGGAGTTGGTTGCTTTGACTTCAAAGTAGTAAAGTGTCTTTCTTCTTTCTCTTTGTCGCGTTCACCGATAAATTATTAGCTCGTAAAAGAAAAAAAAAGCAAAAAGAAAAATCAAAGGATCAACGGATCGCTCGAGAAGAGATAGAAGATACAGAGGGAGAGAGAGAGAGAGAGAGAGAGAGAGAGAGAGAGAGAAAGAGAGAGAGAGTTTTTTCATTGCCAATGTGCGCAATGAAAAAAAAAAAAATAAAAAAAAGGGAAGTTTCGCCTTTTAAAGCGAACTCCCATTGAAGGAAATGAGCGACGATCCGTTGGGAGTCGCGCTGAAAAGTGCGATTACGATCTTCTGCGTTTCATCTTTTTTCTTTTTTTATTTCTCTTTGTCTCTTCTCGCGCATCGTCTCTTTCTATCTTCGTTAAACGACCCCAAACTTTTGCTATCGTATCTACTTTTTTTTCCTTTATTTTCTTTTTCTTTTTTTTTGTAAGATAGCCAGCATAAAAAAATATTATTTCGAGATATCACAATACACGTGCGTACGCGTGCGCGCATACACACAAACACATATACACATACACATATACATATCTACATATGAAAGAAATTTTTTTAAAAATATAAATATAATACGTGATATTGTGTAGAAGTGTATGAAAAAAAAAGAAATAAAAAGAAAAGAAAAATATACGTATATAAAAATTTCGTTTAAAACATTTCGGTAACTGATTGTGAGATATTTAATAAAAACATTTCAATTGATTTTTGTATGTTCGCGTAAAAGTACAGACACGTAATAATGTTTTATCTTCAATTCTCCAAACGCAGTCGTTGGTGATTACTACTTATCAGGATGTAAATTCGGCTAAATTTTTCTGCCAACATGCAGGCATACATACAAAGAGAGAGATATATATATATATATATACAGAGTGCGATCGTCCAACTGTCTAATTAGACCGGTTCCATCAACGTTTTAAACGCCTTCAATTTGTCAAATTTACCGCAGTCTGATGTTACTCAAAGCTATAATTTACGATGGTGTATTTACGAGTCGCTAGTACCGAATTGAGGTAAATGTAAACTTGGAAAATCGTTCGGTCGAATCTTTCCAGTCGAAAAAGCATTGATCGATTCGTTTTTCTTTGCGTTCTCTTTTTCATTTTCCTTTTTTATTACTTTTTTCTTTTTTTGCTTTATTTTGTTTTGTCTTTCCATTTCAATGAATTTGAGATTTCATACTTTCGTATTGGAATGTCTACGTTGTTCTTCGATATGAATAAAAATAACATAAAATATACATATCGACGAAACGATTGATTAACGTTTAGATAAAAATATTCGAAACAAGAAGAGAGAGAGAGAGAGAGAGAGAGAGAGAAAGAGAGAAAGAGAGAGAGAAAGAGAGAAAGAAATTGGGGTAGCTAGAGAAAAAAGGAAGATAGAAAAAAGAGCAAAAGGAGAGGAAAAAAATTAAAGAAAAAAGAAAGAGAAATCGTCGGATGCAAATCCTCCTTTTACGTCGTAATCCAGGATGTCGTAATTTGATATTCCGCATCCGAACGGCTACGAGACGTATGTAACAAGTTCAAGCCCTTTCCAACCTCCAATCCTTCTTTTCTTCTTTCTTTCTTTCTTTCTTTCTTTCTTTCTCACTCTTTCTCTCTCTCTCTCTCTCTCTCTCTCTCTCTTTCTCTCTCTCTCTCACGTTCTCTTTTCTTCTTTTTCTTTATCCATCGTAACGCGGGGCATTCTAATCACGAGCCGTGACGTTTTATCATGGACTTCGAATTTTCCGACGGAAAGAAGAGGGCAAAAAGGGGATAGAAAGTATAGGTGGTGGATGTGGATGTGGAGAGGGAGGGTTAGAGAAGTAGATTCGAAACTTGAAATTTGTTTCTCGGACGTGCCCGAGTG
Source organism: Vespa velutina (assembly GCF_912470025.1). Taxonomy (NCBI): domain Eukaryota; kingdom Metazoa; phylum Arthropoda; class Insecta; order Hymenoptera; family Vespidae; genus Vespa; species Vespa velutina. The sequence goes on from NC_062194.1 coordinate 8,112,856, forward strand.
CCACGGCGAATCGAAGCGTACTACGAGTCCGAGCGATCTTCTACAGTTACACACGCAAACAAAACATACACATATACACAGACATACATACACACACACACATAGACGTACGGACATCTTCATCCTCTTTATAGATATACATTTGTGTGTGTGCACGTGTGTATGCATGTACATACGATATATATGTATGTGTGTATGTACATGCATATAGATCACAAACTCCATATCGTTTTTCGACTTTACGATCGACTTTGAGAAAGAGGAAAATGAGAGATAGAGAGAAGTAGAGAGAGAGAGTGGTGTGTATATATGTATGTGTTATAAAGAGAGAGAGAGTGACAAAGAAAGAAAGAAAAGGAAAGGGTGATACGTAAGTTTCTTTCTTTCTCTCTTTCTCTTTCTCTCTCTCCTTCTCTTTCTCTTTTTATCTGACACACTATCTTAAACAGCTATCCGCTACTTAATTACGACGAATCCTTCGTGTTTTCTAAATTACGCCTTCGAACAACTAGGAAGGGAAAACGTTGTTCGGAAGGTAAAAGAATCGGATTTTCGAGATAGAGATGAAGATAGAGATAGAGATAGAGAGATAGATAGAAAGAGAGAGAGGGAAAGAGACAAAGAGAGAGTAGCAGGGATAGAGGTTAGAAGAGAGAAAGGGAGGAAGGGAAGATCGCGGAACAAATCTCACGAGTTTACGACGAGAGTAATGTAACTTCGACCGACTCATTAAGGCGACAATTTAAAGTTCCACCAAAGTTAGGTCGAATAAATGGCGATGCGAGGGCGACTCGACGAGCCGAAGTCACACGCGAGAGAGACGCCGATGCGCGAAAACGTTTTCAAGCGGATTGAACGTGAGAAGCCAACGGAAGTGAAGTGTGTAAGGGGGAGAGGAAGGGAGAGAAAGAGAGAGAGAGAGAGAGAGAGAGAGAAAGGATCGATCGATCGCGTAGGGTACTGCTACCCTACGTGTTACACTCCGATCGTTCGTTTCAACCCTCTCTCGCTCTTATTCAAACCCCTTTTAATTCCTATTCAGTTTCATCCTTTTTCAACATGAACGTTCGACGACACTTTTCGGCAATCATCGATTATGTATATGAAAGGAAAAGAGAAAGAGAGAAGGAGATATATATATATATATATAGAGAAAGATAGATAGGTAAAGAGAGAGAGAGAGAGAGAGAGAGAGAGAGAGAGAAGTTAAGACTCACGAATCGATTTTTCGAATGAGCTGGATTAAAACGTCGTGGATCCTTCTCGGAAGCAACGAATTTTCATCCTTAAGCTTTTAAATCCTCATCCTCGTGGTGTAAAAAAGAAAAAAGAAAGAAAGAAAGAAGGAAAAAAAGGAAAAAGAGAAGATGAGAATGGAGATTACGATGAGACACTTGGTAAAAACGTGAGGTCGTTTTTAAGAAAACAGGTTTGTTTGCGTTAAATCGTTGATTCCGTTCTTGCATTAATAAACGTTTCGCTTATAATTTGTATTTAGGCTACGTTCTTTTTTCTTTTTGTTTTCCTCTTTTCTTTTTTTTACGTTTCGATGATCCTTCTACATTGGATATTTTACGTTGATGCTACGTCTCTGTCTAACTTCTTTCTCTCTCTCTCTCTCTCTCTCTCTCTCTTTCTCTCTTTTCCATTTTCTTTTTTCTTTCTCAAACATTTTGATGCTTTTCTTTTTATATCGTACAGCCGAATTCAGCCGATTGTTTCGATTCGTTCGACGATATATATATATATATATATACATATATTATATATACGTTTGTATGTACACGAAACATCGTAGATAAATGCCATTTGGAAATATTTAAGTTTTAAATCGATAAGAAAGAAAGAGAAAAAGAAAAAAGAAAAGGAGAAAGAAATTTATAAGTGATAATCATAAATGTTTGCAAGAGATATAAGAGATTCATGAAAAACTTTGTTCTTTTATTTGTATCGAGGATTTTTAAGGAACGCGTAACTTTCTTCTCAGTGTATTATATAAAATGCTCTTCCTGATTCAGCCTCGCGAAGAGAATGTACGATATCTGCCTTACGTTTTTCTATTAAATCAAATTTTTCAAGTGGCTTCGTCCATCTTGCACGACTCGATATGATTTGAATGGTGAAGGAAAACATTATGGAAAAGTGAAATAAAAACAAAAAAAAATATATATATACACAAATATCTATATATGTGTGTGTGTGTGTGTGTGTGTGTGTATGTGTGTGTGTGTGAGTATGTATATACAAGATAACTACACGGTAGAATTTTAACAAAGGATTTTTCATATGTAGAGAAGAAGAAAAAAAATTGCACGGACTTTATCAACATGATTCTTGGGAAATATATTTAATTTCTTAGTTAGAACACATTCAAATATAATCTTAGTACATTTCAATTGTATTCATTTTATTTATGGGTATTAAATCAGTAACGCTAGTTAAATTATGTTCGAATACGTAACCATGTCTGAATCTTTTGTTCTAATGAATTATCTTCAACATTCGCAAAATGGATTACCATATTCACAATCATAAATAAGGCATATTTTGGAACGTTCTCGTAATTTAATGGAGACGACGAGGTGAAATAATGTATTCAACCAGGAAATGGACATTTCGAAAATTCCTACGTTATAAGGAAATGTCAACCGAGTTTATTATAATTCCAGGAAATGAACATAACTCGAGTACACGAAGATCATACTTGAAAGTCTCATAACACGGAAATTAATTTCCGAATTCATTTTGATAGAATTCAAAGTTTTTTCTTCCCAATCTATGAAAAAACTATGCTTAAGTAAATTTACATGTAAATCTATATATGTAATATAAATAATATAAAAAAATATACATACATATATTTGTTATAAATAATAATAATTAGATATAATAGTAAATTTAAATATCATAATACTAACTAATAAGATTATGAATGAAATAAAGAAAAGAAGAAAAAAAGTTTGTTCTTCGATCGATTTAACCAATTATTGCTAATGTTGTGTCTGTTTTTTATAATTATTATCTAAAATTAACTTTAAACACAACCTCGGAATACAAAAGGATAATAAGAAAGAAAAAACAAAAAAAAGAGAAAAGAAAGAAAGAAAGAAAGAAAGAAAAAAAGAAAAAGAAGAACGTGCTCGTCGGTATCTAGACGCTCATTCGTTGAACGAAACGGAGAACAATGGGGTGGCGGAGGAACCAACGGGGAAAGTTTTTCTCGAAATCTGCATTTCTTGTCGCGAGTATCACGCAGAAAAAAAGAGAGAGAGAGAGAGAGAGAAAGAGACGAAAAAATGGTGGGGAATAAAGTGGGGAGAGACGTGTGGGTGATGGTGGTGGTGATGGTGGTAGTCGACGGGCGAGCGAGGAAAGTGGGATCGAGGAAGAGGAGAGAGTGGAGGAAGAGGGACGTAGAGAGAGAGTGTTGAAGAAGAAGAAGAGAACGCACGACGGAAACAAAACGTTCGCGTTTACGTGAGAAGTAAATGTGTAAGTGAACATTATGGGGAGGGGAAAGGAACGGTGGGAGTATTGGTAGTGGTGGTTCTGGTGGTGGTAATGTTAGTAGTGGTGATAGTGGTGATGGTGGTGGTGGTGATGGTAGTGGTGATGTCAGTGGTAGGGGGAATCGTGGTTTCAATAGAAGTTTTTCCTAGTGGAGAAAACAAGGCGGCGGACTAATGGTAGCTTATACTACTTACTGCCGACGGCCACGTTCTCTCGCCCTATTAAAACGCGCTGGATATGTAAGCCTAGAACAGACTTCTCTCTCTCTCTCTCTCTCTCTCTTTCTCTTTTTTGTTTTTTTTTCTTTTTCCTTCATATATATATATATATATATATATATATATATATATATATATATATATATATATGTATATACTTTTCCATTTTCTTCCTTCTTTCTGTTACCTCCCCTCCCTCTCTTTTCTTTCCCCCTCTCGGCCACCGTCCTAGAGATCCTCGAAAGTTTCTGATAATTTAATTAATACCCTTCGAGGTTTTTTATACGCTTCGTTGAATCTTTGTAACATTCGCTTAAAGGGCATGATAGAGGGAGAGGAAGAGAGTGTGAGATAGATAGATAGATAAAGAGAGAAAGAGAGACAAATAGACGAAGGAAGGAAAGAAGAAGAAGAGAGAGAGAGAGAGAGAGAGAGAGAAGGAATGAATTTTAGTCATTTGAGGATGGAATTCGTAAGAGTGCGTTTTTTCGAAGTTGCTAATTAAGTTGAAACGAAGGTCGATGCTTGCCGTTGACGTTTCTACTTTATTCACTTTATTAACTTCGATTTTCGCAAACGTTCTACCAATCACTAGGAAAATGATGTCTCTTCGGTAAGGCAAATAATGTTGGTATCTCGGATCTTTCTGTAAATTACTTGGTAGGTACGACGAGATATTTCTCTCTTTCCTTTTTTCTTTTTTCCTTTCCTTTTTCTTTTTTTTTTTTGCTTTTATTTATTTTATTTTATTTAACTATTTCGTGAATATTCGTTCGTAAAGTAGTACTGGATCGATTTGAACGAACGTGGGCATAAGATTTTTCTTCTTTTTCTCTTTCTTTCTTTTTCGTAGAGAATGAGATGCAAAAATATCTTACGATATCATTTTATTTCAAGCAAGTCAAATGGAAAGTAACGTTTCGATCGTTCGCAGCGCGTTGTATAAAGCTCAAGAAAGGAAATCGATTCGCCATGTACGAAGTTTCGGATGAAGAAATTTTTGAGAGATCGCTTCGCTAACGCCTCCGCATTACTAAAATGGCGGAATGCGTGGGTCTCTCCCTCTTTTCCTCTTTCCCATTCTCTCTTTCTCTCTCTCTCTCTTTCTCTCTCTCTATATGTATGTATATATATATATATGTATGTATATATATATATATATATATGTATGTATATATATACATACACCTAAATAGATATGCACATACGTGTGTTTGTGTGTAACTTTTCGAATAATACTTACCACAGTCGTAGTACTGAAGTTGGAAACTACATAAAAGTTTGCTTATCCTTTATTAACGCTCGCTACACCGTATAACCGTTTAAAGTGGATACTTTAATATAATAATAAAGCATTCATTGTGTTCTCCTTGAGAACATATCACCGAAGTCTTCAGGCTTCTTCTCAGAACTTTGAAACGTTCGTCCGTTCGCTCAAAACTCTGTTCTACTGCCAAATGAATTTACCATAAATCGATACTTACATTTATTAAATGTCTTTCATCGTTTGTTTCTTCTTCTTCTTCTTCATTTTTTTCTTTTTTCTTTTTCATTTTCTTTCTTTCTCTCTCTCTCTCTCTCTCTCTCTCTCTCTCTCTCTCTCTCTGTCTTTCTCGTTACAGTTGAACGATACGAATATAAAAGAATTTCTTGTTAAATCTTTCACCTCGAACTCTTATATTTTTTGTAATTAACTATGCAATCAGCACTAATATTATTTGTTCATTTATATTCGAATAATTCATTTCATGTAAATATCAATATGAATGAAAATAATTCTTAGGACATAGAAAAAAAAGGACTGAGAAAGAAAAAAAAATTGAAGGAAAATAAAAATGTACAAAGAAAAGTATATACTTATTTAGGAACGGTAAACATTGAAAAAAAACAAAACAAAACAAAACAAAAAAACACCAAAAAAGATAAAAAAAAAACAAAGTAAATGACAAAGATCAATCTCCCCTTTTTCAAGTTTACTCATTCCCTTCTACTTTATCGATTCTCCGAGGCATACTTTTTCCAATCATCAACCTGATCAACCCTCTCGCAGTTTTCATTATCGGAGAACCCTCTCCATGTTTCCGTTCCCACGATAACAAACAGCTAGCCAAGAATCGATTCGTTAGTCCGTTAACGTAAAAGCGAGGCTACCAAAAGGAATCCGTAAAATTTCGTTAGAGCTGATCTCGGCCGATAAAACAGATTGTCGACGGTCCATCGGGCGATATCCTCGACCCCTTTTTTCATTCAATTAACAGAGAACTCTAAGGACTCGGAGTTGGAGTTTAATCGGTAGTTTAACGGCCTTCCCTTAGAAAATAAATTATCCAATTGCACGGTGAGAGAAAACGATGGGAGTAGGGTTAGCTACGGTAGAATAGACCGACCGGCCGTTCGGGAGTCTGACCAGGGGCCTGGGGGTGTTGAGAGGAAGGATGGGGTTCGACGGAGGTTTGGGGTTTAGAGGTAACAGAAGGGTCAGTTAACCCCGCGGGGCGTTAATGCTCGCGGTAAATGCGCAACAAGGGAATACGCGGAAACACGTGTTTAGCCGCAAATCCTGAAGCGAACCGCAGCGCTCGGGCGCTTGCGTGCACGCGGGAGTTAGAATAGGAGGAAGTGTGTAAGCTTCCTCATTGAACAACGTCTCCTCTCTCTCTCTCTCGCTCTCTCTCTCTCTTTTTCTCTATCTATCCATCTATCTATTTCTCTCTCTCTCTCTTTCTCTCTCTTTCTCTCTCTTTTTCTCTCTTTCTCTCTCTATCTGTTTCTCTCTATCTCTCTCATTGTCCGATCTCACGTTTCTCTCTTGTCGAATCTGTCGATTCCAGAATAGGATTCGATTTCACATATGTATACAGGCTTTTCCAAAATTGACGATACGAACATGCAAATAAATATCGATAAAAATATATATGTATTGATATATACAATGAAAATGTCGTGTTACTTTTTTTATATGAAAGTACAATACGTACGTCGATTAAATTTTTAACAAATTCTAAAAAAGAAATCTATTATACATATATATATATATATATATATATATATATATATATATATATATTAAAAAAGAAATAAAAATAATAATAATTTCTTAAAAATAAATTATTAAAAATAAGACAAGTAATCGTTATAGATCTTATATCTGTTCGTTGTTTCCTTTATTATTTTTTCGAAAAAAAAAGAAACAGAGGAAAAAAAAACGTTAACACATTCGTTTCTTCTAATTTTTCTGAGCATGTTATTTATTTTAATATATAAAAGTATCGATTTTGAATAAACCTGTATACCATCAAAGAAGAATCTTTCTTTATTACGTGATGCATAATCGAGCAATAGATAAAAAAGCTGTTCATTCGATTTCCTTCCGAATCATCTGGTATGTTGTTTTGTGATATCTCGTTATCTCAAACGATACGGAACACTTTTCTCTCCCTTTTTCCTTTATATGGGGATATATATATATATATATATATACATCCCCATTTTCTTAATCTAAGAAGTTCAAAGATAATGTACTTACGAGACAACAATAATGATTAGATGATATATTTAATTTGACTATCGTCAATTTTTATGCAATTCTAACACAATTTTGTTTTTTCTTAATACGTACTTCGTTGTCATTATAAAAATATTTATATTTGAAAAAGATATAACTATTATTATTACGTATTACGTATTACGTATTATTATTATTATAATTATTATTATTATTATTGTTATCATTATCATTGTATACGTGAAATAACAAATAATCGATATAACGAACTCTATTCACGTTTGTAGGTACAATCGGAATCAAACACCTCGAAGAAAAAAAGTACATGCTCGTCCTAGTTTCTTGAATCACGACGTATCACAAAATCTAGCGAAGGTGGGAAGAATGGGTAAAGGGAGAGGATTGGGTGGTGGGGTAGAGTGGGTGGAGTTCGGAGTGGGGAGTAAAATACTTTTGAATAGCGTCCGTAATGGAAATAGTACCAATATCATCAACGTCCTTTACCTCGTTTCGTTACTCCCATCTTTCTCCTTCTACTCATTCTCTCTTTCTCTCTCTTTTTCTTTCTCTCTCTCTCTCTCTCTCTCTCTCTTTCTTTCTCGTTTTTTTCCTTTCTCTTTCTATTTTTTTTCCTGTATTCAATTGTAAAGCAGCCAGTCCCGTTCTCCTTTTCCTTCGGCCATTCGAAGCTTGCGTTCGCGCGAGCCTCCTACGGTCTTTCATGGCTAGCTATTATGCAAATGAAGTTTATCTAAAAATAGGGAAGAGTGTTAGAGAAGGAGCGCGATTATACATGGAATTTTCTCGGTCGGTCCTCGAGTGTAGTCAGTTGGTTGAAACTGGTAGAGGTGGTAGCTGGTAAAGTAGAGAAGGGGGTTAAGGGAGGTGGTTGGGTCGGTTGGAAGAAGGAACGAGGGTGGGAGCAGGAGCAGGAACAGGTCGGTGGTGGAACGGAGTGAGATGCGACGGCAGGAGAGAGTTTCCAACGGGAAAACGAGGTCACGTAATTTTATCTATTCATCGTGTACGGAGATTCGAAAAATCAGAGAAAAATATACATACGAGACGATTCATCCGGATCGAAAATCTCGACGAGTCGATTCTTTCTGATTTGATAAAAATGTCCTCAATCTTTTGCGAGAAGGAAAGAAAGGACGCGATATCTCTTCATTGGTTTTTTCTTTTTTTTTTCCTTTTTTTTTTTTTTCTTTTTTTTTCGTTCAGAAAGATTTCAAATTACGCGAATAATTAAAGATAAATTGGTAAAGATTGTCAGGATATTATAATATTAGATTTAATAAGAATATATAAAGAAATCAATCGTAAACGATCGTCATCGATGAAATAGATTTTTACGTTGATCGGAATATAAACGTCTATGATTCATGAGAGTTGATATGAATTTTTTTATTATTTTTTTCTTCTCCTTTTTTTTTCTTGCCCAGAAAGATTTCAAAGCATACGAATAATTAATGGAGATAAATTGATAAAGGTTGTCACGATATTAAAATATCAAATTTAATTAGAATATATCAGAAATCAATCATAATGATCGTTAAAAAAAGGAATTTTTACGTGGATTAAAATAAAGTATATTATTCATGATAGTTTTTGTAAATTTCTTTTTCTTCTTTTCTTTTTTGTTCAAAAAGATTTCAAAATCCACGATTAATTGATAGAAATAAATTGTCACAATATTAAAATATCAAATTTAATAAGAATATATCAGAAATCAATCGTATTGATTGTCAAGGGCGGGGGAGGGGGAGAAGAAAGAAAGAGAAATAAAATTTTTTATTGAAATCTCGTGTCGAAATAACACGATATGATTCGTATATAATTTATATAAATTTATTTTCGTAAATACAGTAAAATACAGTAAAAATTGTTACTCGTAAATAATTTCATTGTTAATCCTTGTATATCTCAATTCAACCATTACGTACGATCGTATTGATATTTTTATATTTGTAAGGTTATCGAAACGACAAAAATTTTTCATCCTGATCTCTTAGGACCTATCGCGACTCTTCGGCCATCTAACTCGCTCTAGGTTCTTTGGTATTATGGTGAACTACAACACATTCTCGTTTATATATTATATATATACACATAGTTTGACAGTTACGAGATCGATGGGAATGGAAAAGTATCGTAGACGGAACGCGGAAGAAATTATCAACGTAATGTGTAGTACGCATCCGTGACGGTAATAAATCATGACCGTTCGTGATGTTAGAAGTTTGAGAAAGAGAGAGAGATAGAAAGAGAGAGAGAGAGAGAGAGAGAGAGAGATATGTGTGAATGCGATAGAAAGAGAGGGTAATTCGACGATAATTCGACGAGTGAAAAGGAATTTTCGTTTGTTTCCAACGTTTCCAATTTTCTGTTCGGCGTGAAGGCTGTTGGCAATAGCGTTACAGAAAATGATCATAGGGTGGGTTAATGGTGGGGGTGATGAGGTGAGGCTACGTGAGCGGCGCTCCCCTTCATTGGAATTAGATCTTCGAAAGCTCGATGAATAATGACACGAGGAATATCCATATTTTGGAGTTACTAGTAAGAGAGAGAGATAGATAGATAGATAGATAGATAGAGAGAGAGAGAGAGGGAGAGAGAGAGAAAGAGGGAGACTGTATATGTGTGTATATGTATGTCGACGAGGAAATACAAAGTCCTCTCACGTTTCGGATAGTATAGGAACGAACGGAAGAATGTTGGAACAACTCGAGGAAACTCCTTCGAAGTATTCCATATTAAATTACAGGTGCGAAGCGTAAATCTTTGCCGAGTGAAAACTACTTTCTGTCTCTTTCTCTCTCTCTCTCTCTCTCTCTCTCTCTCTATCTTTTTTCTTTCTTTCTTTCTTACGTTTCTCGAAAGTTTAGAGTTTTTAAGTTCGCTTGCAATTCGTATAATAAAGTCGAGCAACCTTCTGCACGATTCAAAAATCCATTGTGTTCGATGTATGTTTGTCTCTCTCTCTCTCTCTCTCTCTCTCTCTCTCTCTCTGTGTGTGTGTCTCTGTGTATGTGTAAATATGTATTTGCGGATGCGTGTATAGATATGTGTGTGTCGAATAGTTTTAGAGAAACATTTTACGTAGATTCGTTCTTATTGGGGCAAAAAACCCTTTAGGACGTCTATCTTTTTAAAGATCGGTAGATGCGTTTTTGAAACTCGACAGCGTGTTTAACGATGTGTTCAGAATGGAACAAAATTATAAGAATCGATTTCCGATAATATAATTACGTATAATTTAAACAAGAAACGTCTAATCACGATTGAAGTTTCTTTCTTTATCATATGTTTCTTTCTTTATTATACGTTCCAATTAGTTTGTGCTTTTTTATTTTTCAAATAAATGTTCAAAGAAAAATATTTTAAAAATATTTAATATCATTTGTTTGTTCTATTCTCTAATGTTTCCAAAACGAGACGTACGAATATATTTCATAATTTGCTTCGAATCGTCGATATACTATTATTATTATTATTATTATTATTATTATTATTATTATTATTATTATTATTATTATTATTATTATTATTATTATTATTATTATTATTATTATTAAATAAATTAAATTAATTTACTGGCTACTTTCAACGTCAGAACGTTGAACTATTAATATTATATAATGGGGTGAATGAATTCTCGTGAGTATAAAAAACGAAAAAAAAAAAACAAAATATGCAGAAAAAAAGAACAAGAAATAAATAAAGAGTGTGAAAAAGAAAAAAAGAGTAAGTATGTATCTATCTATGTACATAGATATGTAGTTATGTAGGTACATGTACGTACATATGTACATATATATATCTATCGACATAACGAACTAATAAAGTTAGTTCTCTCTCTCTCTCTCTCTATCTCTTGTCGTCGACGAAACTTTCGACGATTAAACGTACTTACTTAAGTACTTAGAATCGTACGAGCAATCGTTTGGAATAAGAGAGAGATAGAGAGAGAGAAAGAGAGAGAGAGAGAGAGAGAGAGAGAGAGTGAGAGAGAGCGAGAGGGAGAAAGAGGGAGAGAAATAAAAATGGAAAGAAAAAACGAAAAAAGCAATGGCATTTTCACGCATCCCTGATTTCCTATATCACTAATTAATCGATTTAATTAATCGATTAATCGCTAATAACGAAGGTTTCCTCTCGATCGGTACAATTCCCATTTCTGTATCTATATATCGATATATATATATATATATATATATATATATACTTCCCTTTCACTATTTTTCGTATCCTTTCTTCGGTTTTTCCCCCTTTTACTCCTTCCCTTTCTCTCTCTCTCTTTGTCTGTCTCCATTTAAAAAAGTGGTTATTCGTGTCATCGGAGAATAAGGAAAGGTAGCATAGAGAGAAAGAGAGAGAGAGAGAGAGAGAGAGAGTGATAGAGAGAAAAGTGTGTATAGATAGAGAAGGGGGTACAAAGGAAGGAGGAGTGATGAGTGGGTGGTGGTAAGAGGGGAAGAAGATAGGTAAAAAATAAAAGCTACTAACTCGAGTGCTTTCATCGAGATTAGAATTTCAAAACGCCGTCCGATGAGTGTCGATGAGTGGGTGACATTTTTCGATTATTAATTTTTCCCCCTCTCTTTTTCTTTTTTTCGTTGATTCTTTCACTCCTCTCTCACTCTCTCTCTCTCTCTCTCTCTCTCTCTCTCTCTCTCTCTCTCTCTTTCTCTTTCTCCCTTTCGTTCGATAAAGCGATTCGAGGGTTGAACTCATCTTTATTCATCGTCTCCCGCACGCGAGTACATTGTACATTAGCCACAAGCTATTAATTCACGTTTGACACTGGAAGACCGATGCTTTGGATATACCGTAAAAGAGAGAGAGAGAGAGAGAGAAAAAAAAGAGAGAAAAGAGGAAAGAATAATGTTTTTTACGATGATTTCCATGATCGATTACCAACCGAATTATACTCGACATGTGTACCCTATCTTCTTTCACTGTTTTGTTATCACCGCGTAAAGGACAA